>NW_023493933.1:0-86814 GCF_013265735.2 Oncorhynchus mykiss | reverse complement strand
TAACTTCTTTTTTTCCATAAACAAGCTCTAAATCATGGTTGATGCATCTGGATGTCCACGTTTTTCTGTGCTGTCTATTTGAGATGAAATGAACATTGTGGACAGTTTCAGCAAGTTGCAACATTGAAATGAAGAAATAACTTCTTTTTTCCATAAACAAGCTCTAAATCATGGTTGATGCACTCTGGATGTCCAATTTTTCTGTGCTGTCTATTGAGATGAATGAACATTGTGGACAGTTTTCAGCAAGTTGCAACATGAAATGAAGAAATTAACTTCTTTTTTCCATAAACAAGCTCTAAATCATGTTGATGCACTCTGGATGTCCAATTTTGCTGTGCTGTCTATTTGAGATGAAATGAACATTGTGGACAGTTTTCAGCAAGTTGCAACATTGAAATGAAGAAATTAACTTCTTTTTTTCCATAAACAAGCTCTAAATCATGGTTGATGCACTCTGGATGTCCAATTTTTCTGTGCTGTCTATTTGAGATGAAATGAACATTTGGGACAGTTTTCAGCAAGTTGCAACATGAAACGAAAAAATAACTTCTTTTTTTCCATAAACAAGCTCTAAATCATGGTTGATGCACTCTGGATGTCAACGTTTGCTGTGCTGTCTATTTGAGATGAAATGAACATTGTGGACAGTTTTCAGCAAGTTGCAACATTGAAATGAAGAAATTAACTTCTTTTTTTCCATAAACAAGCTCTAAATCATGGTTGATGCACTCTGGATGTCCAATTTTCTGTGCTGTCTATTTGAGATGAAATGAACATTGTGGACAGTTTTCAGCAAGTTGCAACATTGAAATGAAGAAATTAACTTCTTTTTTCCATAAACAAGCTCTAAATCATGTTGATGCACTCTGGATGTCAAATTTTTCTGTGCTGTCTATTTGAGATGAAATGAACATTGTGGACAGTTTTCAGCAAGTTGCAACATGAAATGAAGAAATTAACTTCTTTTTTTCCATAAACAAGCTCTAAATCATGGTTGATGCACTCTGGATGTCCAATTTTGCTGTGCTGTCTATTTGAGATGAAATGAACATTGTGGACAGTTTTCAGCAAGTTGCAACATTGAAATGAAGAAATTAACTTCTTTTTTTCCATAAACAAGCTCTAAATCATGTTTGATGCACTCTGGATGTCCAATTTTTCTGTGCTGTCTATATTGAGATGAAATGAACATTGTGGACAGTTTTCAGCAAGTTGCAACATTGAAATGAAGAAATTAACTTCTTTTTTCCATAAACAAGCTCTAAATCATGGTTGATGCACTCTGGATGTCAATTTTGCTGTGCTGTCTATTTGAGATGAAATGAACATTGTGGACAGTTTTCAGCAAGTTGCAACATTGAAATGAAGAAATTAACTTCTTTTTTTCCATAAACAAGCTCTAAATCATGGTTGATGCACTCTGGATGTCCAATTTTGCTGTGCTGTCTATTTGAGATGAAATGAACATTGTGGACAGTTTTCAGCAAGTTGCAACATGAAATGAAGAAATTAACTTCTTTTTTTTCCATAAACAAGCTCTAAATCATGGTTGATGCACTCTGGATGTCCAATTTTTCTGTGCTGTCTATTTGAGATGAAATGAACATTGTGGACAGTTTTCAGCAAGTTGCAACATTGAAATGAAGAAATTAACTTCTTTTTTTCCATAAACAAGCTCTAAATCATGGTTGATGCACTCTGGATGTCCAATTTTTCTGTGCTGTCTATTTGAGATGAAATGAACATTGTGGACAGTTTTCAGCAAGTTGCAACATTGAAATGAAGAAATTAACTTCTTTTTTCCATAAACAAGCTCTAAATCATGGTTGATGCACTCTGGATGTCAATTTTGCTGTGCTGTCTATTTGAGATGAAATGAACATTGTGGACAGTTTTCAGCAAGTTGCAACATTGAAATGAAGAAATTAACTTCTTTTTTCCATAAACAAGCTCTAAATCATGTTTGATGCACTCTGGATGTCCAATTTTTCTGTGCTGTCTATTTGAGATGAAATGAACATTGTGGACAGTTTTCAGCAAGTTGCAACATGAAATGAAGAAATTAACTTCTTTTTTTCCATAAACAAGCTCTAAATCATGGTTGATGCACTCTGGATGTCCAATTTTCTGTGCTGTCTATTTGAGATGAAATGAACATTGTGGACAGTTTTCAGCAAGTTGCAACATGAAATGAAGAAATTAACTTTTTTTTTTCCATAAACAAGCTCTAAATCATGTTGATGCACTCTGGATGTCCAATTTTGCTGTGCTGTCTATTTGAGATGAAATGAACATTGTGGACAGTTTTCAGCAAGTTGCAACATTGAAATGAAGAAATTAACTTCTTTTTTCCATAAACAAGCTCTAAATCATGGTTGATGCACTCTGGATGTCCACGTTTTGCTGTGCTGTCTATTTGAGATGAAATGAACATTGTGGACAGTTTTCAGCAAGTTGCAACATGAAATGAAGAAATTAACTTCTTTTTTCCATAAACAAGCTCTAAATCATGTTGATGCACTCTGGATGTCCAATTTTTCTGTGCTGTCTATTTGAGATGAAATGAACATTGTGGACAGTTTTCAGCAAGTTGCAACATTGAAATGAAGAAATTAACTTCTTTTTTCCATAAACAAGCTCTAAATCATGGTTGATGCACTCTGGATGTCCAATTTTCTGTGCTGTCTATTTGAGATGAAATGAACATTGTGGACAGTTTTCAGCAAGTTGCAACATTGAAATGAAGAAATTAACTTCTTTTTTCCATAAACAAGCTCTAAATCATGGTTGATGCACTCTGGATGTCAATTTTGCTGTGCTGTCTATTTGAGATGAAATGAACATTGTGGACAGTTTTCAGCAAGTTGCAACATGAAATGAAGAAATTAACTTCTTTTTTCCATAAACAAGCTCTAAATCATGGTTGATGCACTCTGGATGTCCAATTTTTCTGTGCTGTCTATTTGAGATGAAATGAACATTGTGGACAGTTTTCAGCAAGTTGCAACATTGAAATGAAGAAATTAACTTCTTTTTTCCATAAACAAGCTCTAAATCATGGTTGATGCACTCTGGATGTCCAATTTTTCTGTGCTGTCTATTTGAGATGAAATGAACATTGTGGACAGTTTTCAGCAAGTTGCAACATTGAAATGAAGAAATTAACTTCTTTTTTTCCATAAACAAGCTCTAAATCATGGTTGATGCACTCTGGATGTCCAATTTTTCTGTGCTGTCTATTTGAGATGAAATGAACATTGTGGACAGTTTTCAGCAAGTTGCAACATTGAAATGAAGAAATTAACTTCTTTTTTTCCATAAACAAGCTCTAAATCATGGTTGATGCACTCTGGATGTCCAATTTTTTGTGCTGTCTTTGAGATGAAATGAACATTGTGGACAGTTTTCAGCAAGTTGCAACATTGAAATGAAGAAATTAACTTCTTTTTTTCCATAAACAAGCTCTAAATCATGGTTGATGCACTCTGGATGTCCAATTTTTCTGTGCTGTCTATTTGAGATGAAATGAACATTGTGGACAGTTTTCAGCAAGTTGCAACATTGAAATGAAGAAATTAACTTCTTTTTTTCCATAAACAAGCTCTAAATCATGGTTGATGCACTCTGGATGTCCAATTTTGCTGTGCTGTCTATTTGAGATGAAATGAACATTGTGGACAGTTTTCAGCAAGTTGCAACATTGAAATGAAGAAATTAACTTCTTTTTTCCATAAACAAGCTCTAAATCATGGTTGATGCACTCTGGATGTCAATTTTTCTGTGCTGTCTATTTGAGATGAAATGAACATTGTGGACAGTTTTCAGCAAGTTGCAACATTGAAATGAAGAAATTAACTTCTTTTTTTCCATAAACAAGCTCTAAATCATGGTTGATGCACTCTGGATGTCCAATTTTGCTGTGCTGTCTATTTGAGATGAAATGAACATTGTGGACAGTTTTCAGCAAGTTGCAACATTGAAATGAAGAAATTAACTTCTTTTTTCCATAAACAAGCTCTAAATCATGGTTGATGCACTCTGGATGTCCAATTTTCTGTGCTGTCTATTTGAGATGAAATGAACATTGTGGACAGTTTTCAGCAAGTTGCAACATTGAAATGAAGAAATTAACTTCTTTTTTCCATAAACAAGCTCTAAATCATGGTTGATGCACTCTGGATGTCCAATTTTCTGTGCTGTCTATTTGAGATGAAATGAACATTGTGGACAGTTTTCAGCAAGTTGCAACATTGAAATGAAGAAATTAACTTCTTTTTTTCCATAAACAAGCTCTAAATCATGGTTGATGCACTCTGGATGTCCAATTTTGCTGTGCTGTCTATTTGAGATGAAATGAACATTGTGGACAGTTTTCAGCAAGTTGCAACATTGAAATGAAGAAATTAACTTCTTTTTTTCCATAAACAAGCTCTAAATCATGTTGATGCACTCTGGATGTCCACGTTTGCTGTGCTGTCTATTTGAGATGAAATGAACATTGTGGACAGTTTTCAGCAAGTTGCAACATTGAAATGAAGAAATTAACTTCTTTTTTTCATAAACAAGCTCTAAATCATGGTTGATGCACTCTGGATGTCCAATTTTTCTGTGCTGTCTATTTGAGATGAAATGAACATTGTGGACAGTTTTCAGCAAGTTGCAACATTGAAATGAAGAAATTAACTTCTTTTTTCCATAAACAAGCTCTAAATCATGGTTGATGCACTCTGGATGTCCAATTTTTCTGTGCTGTCTATTTGAGATGAAATGAACATTGTGGACAGTTTTCAGCAAGTTGCAACATTGAAATGAAGAAATTAACTTCTTTTTTCCATAAACAAGCTCTAAATCATGGTTGATGCACTCTGGATGTCAATTTTGCTGTGCTGTCTATTTGAGATGAAATGAACATTGTGGACAGTTTTCAGCAAGTTGCAACATTGAAATGAAGAAATTAACTTCTTTTTTCCATAAACAAGCTCTAAATCATGGTTGATGCACTCTGGATGTCCAATTTTTCTGTGCTGTCTATTTGAGATGAAATGAACATTGTGGACAGTTTTCAGCAAGTTGCAACATTGAAATGAAGAAATTAACTTCTTTTTCCATAAACAAGCTCTAAATCATGGTTGATGCACTCTGGATGTCCAATTTTGCTGTGCTGTCTATTTGAGATGAAATGAACATTGTGGACAGTTTTCAGCAAGTTGCAACATTGAAATGAAGAAATTAACTTCTTTTTTTCCATAAACAAGCTCTAAATCATGGTTGATGCACTCTGGATGTCCAATTTTCTGTGCTGTCTATTTGAGATGAAATGAACATTGTGGACAGTTTTCAGCAAGTTGCAACATTGAAATGAAGAAATTAACTTCTTTTTTCCATAAACAAGCTCTAAATCATGGTTGATGCACTCTGGATGTCCAATTTTTCTGTGCTGTCTATTTGAGATGAAATGAACATTGTGGACAGTTTTCAGCAAGTTGCAACATTGAAATGAAGAAATTAACTTCTTTTTTTCCATAAACAAGCTCTAAATCATGGTTGATGCACTCTGGATGTCCAATTTTTCTGTGCTGTCTATTTGAGATGAAATGAACATTGTGGACAGTTTTCAGCAAGTTGCAACATTGAAATGAAGAAATTAACTTCTTTTTTCCATAAACAAGCTCTAAATCATGGTTGATGCACTCTGGATGTCCAATTTTGCTGTGCTGTCTATTTGAGATGAAATGAACATTGTGGACAGTTTTCAGCAAGTTGCAACATTGAAATGAAGAAATTAACTTCTTTTTTTCCATAAACAAGCTCTAAATCATGGTTGATGCACTCTGGATGTCCATTTTTGCTGTGCTGTCTATTTGAGATGAAATGAACATTGTGGACAGTTTTCAGCAAGTTGCAACATTGAAATGAAGAAATTAACTTCTTTTTTTCCATAAACAAGCTCTAAATCATGGTTGATGCACTCTGGATGTCCAATTTTCTGTGCTGTCTATTTGAGATGAAATGAACATTGTGGACAGTTTTCAGCAAGTTGCAACATTGAAATGAAGAAATTAACTTTTTTTTCCATAAACAAGCTCTAAATCATGGTTGATGCACTCTGGATGTCCAATTTTTCTGTGCTGTCTATTTGAGATGAAATGAACATTGTGGACAGTTTTCAGCAAGTTGCAACATTGAAATGAAGAAATTAACTCTTTTTTTCCATAAACAAGCTCTAAATCATGGTTGATGCACTCTGGATGTCCAATTTGCTGTGCTGTCTATTTGAGATGAAATGAACATTGTGGACAGTTTTCAGCAAGTTGCAACATGAAATGAAGAAATTAACTTTTTTTTCCATAAACAAGCTCTAAATCATGTTGATGCACTCTGGATGTCCAATTTTCTGTGCTGTCTATTTGAGATGAAATGAACATTGTGGACAGTTTTCAGCAAGTTGCAACATTGAAATGAAGAAATTAACTTCTTTTTTTCCATAAACAAGCTCTAAATCATGGTTGATGCACTCTGGATGTCCAATTTTTCTGTGCTGTCTATTTGAGATGAAATGAACATTGTGGACAGTTTTCAGCAAGTTGCAACATTGAAATGAAGAAATTAACTTCTTTTTTCCATAAACAAGCTCTAAATCATGGTTGATGCACTCTGGATGTCCAATTTTTCTGTGCTGTCTATTTGAGATGAAATGAACATTGTGGACAGTTTTCAGCAAGTTGCAACATTGAAATGAAGAAATTAACTTCTTTTTTTCCATAAACAAGCTCTAAATCATGGTTGATGCACTCTGGATGTCCAATTTTTCTGTGCTGTTATTTGAGATGAAATGAACATTGTGGACAGTTTTCAGCAAGTTGCAACATTGAAATGAAGAAATTAACTTCTTTTTTTCCATAAACAAGCTCTAAATCATGGTTGATGCACTCTGGATGTCCAATTTTTCTGTGCTGTCTATTTGAGATGAAATGAACATTGTGGACAGTTTTCAGCAAGTTGCAACATTGAAATGAAGAAATTAACTTCTTTTTTTCCATAAACAAGCTCTAAATCATGGTTGATGCACTCTGGATGTCCAATTTTGCTGTGCTATTTGAGATGAAATGAACATTGTGGACAGTTTTCAGCAAGTTGCAACATTGAAATGAAGAAATTAACTTCTTTTTTTCCATAAACAAGCTCTAAATCATGGTTGATGCACTCTGGATGTCCAATTTTTCTGTGCTGTCTATTTGAGATGAAATGAACATTGTGGACAGTTTTCAGCAAGTTGCAACATTGAAATGAAGAAATTAACTTTTTTTCCATAAACAAGCTCTAAATCATGGTTGATGCACTCTGGATGTCCAATTTTTCTGTGCTGTCTATTTGAGATGAAATGAACATTGTGGACAGTTTTCAGCAAGTTGCAACATTGAAATGAAGAAATTAACTTCTTTTTTTCCATAAACAAGCTCTAAATCATGGTTGATGCACTCTGGATGTCCAATTTTTCTGTGCTGTCTATTTGAGATGAAATGAACATTGTGGACAGTTTTCAGCAAGTTGCAACATTGAAATGAAGAAATTAACTTCTTTTTTCCATAAACAAGCTCTAAATCATGGTTGATGCACTCTGGATGTCCAATTTTTCTGTGCTGTCTATTTGAGATGAAATGAACATTGTGGACAGTTTTCAGCAAGTTGCAACATTGAAATGAAGAAATTAACTTCTTTTTTTCCATAAACAAGCTCTAAATCATGGTTGATGCACTCTGGATGTCCACGTTTTGCTGTGCTGTCTATTTGAGATGAAATGAACATTGTGGACAGTTTTCAGCAAGTTGCAACATTGAAATGAAGAAATTAACTTCTTTTTTTCCATAAACAAGCTCTAAATCATGGTTGATGCACTCTGGATGTCCACATTTTGCTGTGCTGTCTATTTGAGATGAAATGAACATTGTGGACAGTTTTCAGCAAGTTGCAACATTGAAATGAAGAAATTAACTTCTTTTTTTCCATAAACAAGCTCTAAATCATGGTTGATGCACTCTGGATGTCCAATTTTCTGTGCTGTCTATTTGAGATGAAATGAACATTGTGGACAGTTTTCAGCAAGTTGCAACATTGAAATGAAGAAATTAACTTCTTTTTTCCATAAACAAGCTCTAAATCATGTTTGATGCACTCTGGATGTCCAATTTTTCTGTGCTGTCTATTTGAGATGAAATGAACATTGTGGACAGTTTTCAGCAAGTTGCAACATTGAAATGAAGAAATTAACTTCTTTTTTTCCATAAACAAGCTCTAAATCATGGTTGATGCACTCTGGATGTCCAATTTTCTGTGCTGTCTATTTGAGATGAAATGAACATTGTGGACAGTTTTCAGCAAGTTGCAACATTGAAATGAAGAAATTAACTTCTTTTTTTCCATAAACAAGCTCTAAATCATGTTTGATGCACTCTGGATGTCCAATTTTTCTGTGCTGTCTATTTGAGATGAAATGAACATTGTGGACAGTTTTCAGCAAGTTGCAACATTGAAATGAAGAAATTAACTTCTTTTTTTCCATAAACAAGCTCTAAATCATGGTTGATGCACTCTGGATGTCCACGTTTTGCTGTGCTGTCTATTTGAGATGAAATGAACATTGTGGACAGTTTTCAGCAAGTTGCAACATTGAAATGAAGAAATTAACTTCTTTTTTTCCATAAACAAGCTCTAAATCATGGTTGATGCACTCTGGATGTCCAATTTTTCTGTGCTGTCTATTTGAGATGAAATGAACATTGTGGACAGTTTTCAGCAAGTTGCAACATTGAAATGAAGAAATTAACTTCTTTTTTTCCATAAACAAGCTCTAAATCATGTTTGATGCACTCTGGATGTCCAATTTTTCTGTGCTGTCTATTTGAGATGAAATGAACATTGTGGACAGTTTTCAGCAAGTTGCAACATTGAAATGAAGAAATTAACTTCTTTTTTTCCATAAACAAGCTCTAAATCATGGTTGATGCACTCTGGATGTCCAATTTTTCTGTGCTGTCTATTTGAGATGAAATGAACATTGTGGACAGTTTTCAGCAAGTTGCAACATTGAAATGAAGAAATTAACTTCTTTTTTTCCATAAACAAGCTCTAAATCATGGTTGATGCACTCTGGATGTCCAATTTTTCTGTGCTGTCTATTTGAGATGAAATGAACATTGTGGACAGTTTTCAGCAAGTTGCAACATTGAAATGAAGAAATTAACTTCTTTTTTTCCATAAACAAGCTCTAAATCATGGTTGATGCACTCTGGATGTCCAATTTTGCTGTGCTGTCTATTTGAGATGAAATGAACATTGTGGACAGTTTTCAGCAAGTTGCAACATTGAAATGAAGAAATTAACTTCTTTTTTTCCATAAACAAGCTCTAAATCATGGTTGATGCACTCTGGATGTCCAATTTTTCTGTGCTGTCTATTTGAGATGAAATGAACATTGTGGACAGTTTTCAGCAAGTTGCAACATTGAAATGAAGAAATTAACTTCTTTTTTTCCATAAACAAGCTCTAAATCATGGTTGATGCACTCTGGATGTCCAATTTTTCTGTGCTGTCTATTTGAGATGAAATGAACATTGTGGACAGTTTTCAGCAAGTTGCAACATTGAAATGAAGAAATTAACTTCTTTTTTTCCATAAACAAGCTCTAAATCATGGTTGATGCACTCTGGATGTCCAATTTTTCTGTGCTGTCTATTTGAGATGAAATGAACATTGTGGACAGTTTTCAGCAAGTTGCAACATTGAAATGAAGAAATTAACTTCTTTTTTTCCATAAACAAGCTCTAAATCATGGTTGATGCACTCTGGATGTCCAATTTTTCTGTGCTGTCTATTTGAGATGAAATGAACATTGTGGACAGTTTTCAGCAAGTTGCAACATTGAAATGAAGAAATTAACTTCTTTTTTCCATAAACAAGCTCTAAATCATGGTTGATGCACTCTGGATGTCCAATTTTTCTGTGCTGTCTATTTGAGATGAAATGAACATTGTGGACAGTTTTCAGCAAGTTGCAACATTGAAATGAAGAAATTAACTTCTTTTTTTCCATAAACAAGCTCTAAATCATGGTTGATGCACTCTGGATGTCCAATTTTTCTGTGCTGTCTATTTGAGATGAAATGAACATTGTGGACAGTTTTCAGCAAGTTGCAACATTGAAATGAAGAAATTAACTTCTTTTTTTCCATAAACAAGCTCTAAATCATGGTTGATGCACTCTGGATGTCCAATTTTTCTGTGCTGTCTATTTGAGATGAAATGAACATTGTGGACAGTTTTCAGCAAGTTGCAACATTGAAATGAAGAAATTAACTTCTTTTTTTCCATAAACAAGCTCTAAATCATGGTTGATGCACTCTGGATGTCCAATTTTTCTGTGCTGTCTATTTGAGATGAAATGAACATTGTGGACAGTTTTCAGCAAGTTGCAACATTGAAATGAAGAAATTAACTTTCTTTTTTCCATAAACAAGCTCTAAATCATGGTTGATGCACTCTGGATGTCCAATTTTTCTGTGCTGTCTATTTGAGATGAAATGAACATTGTGGACAGTTTTCAGCAAGTTGCAACATTGAAATGAAGAAATTAACTTCTTTTTTTCCATAAACAAGCTCTAAATCATGGTTGATGCACTCTGGATGTCCAATTTTTCTGTGCTGTCTATTTGAGATGAAATGAACATTGTGGACAGTTTTCAGCAAGTTGCAACATTGAAATGAAGAAATTAACTTCTTTTTTTCCATAAACAAGCTCTAAATCATGGTTGATGCACTCTGGATGTCCAATTTTTCTGTGCTGTCTATTTGAGATGAAATGAACATTGTGGACAGTTTTCAGCAAGTTGCAACATTGAAATGAAGAAATTAACTTCTTTTTTTCCATAAACAAGCTCTAAATCATGGTTGATGCACTCTGGATGTCCAATTTTTCTGTGCTGTCTATTTGAGATGAAATGAACATTGTGGACAGTTTTCAGCAAGTTGCAACATTGAAATGAAGAAATTAACTTCTTTTTTTCCATAAACAAGCTCTAAATCATGGTTGATGCACTCTGGATGTCCAATTTTTCTGTGCTGTCTATTTGAGATGAAATGAACATTGTGGACAGTTTTCAGCAAGTTGCAACATTGAAATGAAGAAATTAACTTCTTTTTTTCCATAAACAAGCTCTAAATCATGTTGATGCACTCTGGATGTCCAATTTTTCTGTGCTGTCTATTTGAGATGAAATGAACATTGTGGACAGTTTTCAGCAAGTTGCAACATTGAAATGAAGAAATTAACTTCTTTTTTTCCATAAACAAGCTCTAAATCATGGTTGATGCACTCTGGATGTCCAATTTTTCTGTGCTGTCTATTTGAGATGAAATGAACATTGTGGACAGTTTTCAGCAAGTTGCAACATTGAAATGAAGAAATTAACTTCTTTTTTCCATAAACAAGCTCTAAATCATGGTTGATGCACTCTGGATGTCCAATTTTTCTGTGCTGTCTATTTGAGATGAAATGAACATTGTGGACAGTTTTCAGCAAGTTGCAACATTGAAATGAAGAAATTAACTTCTTTTTTTCCATAAACAAGCTCTAAATCATGTTGATGCACTCTGGATGTCCAATTTTTCTGTGCTGTCTATTTGAGATGAAATGAACATTGTGGACAGTTTTCAGCAAGTTGCAACATTGAAATGAAGAAATTAACTTCTTTTTTTCCATAAACAAGCTCTAAATCATGGTTGATGCACTCTGGATGTCCAATTTTTCTGTGCTGTCTATTTGAGATGAAATGAACATTGTGGACAGTTTTCAGCAAGTTGCAACATTGAAATGAAGAAATTAACTTCTTTTTTTCCATAAACAAGCTCTAAATCATGGTTGATGCACTCTGGATGTCCAATTTTTCTGTGCTGTCTATTTGAGATGAAATGAACATTGTGGACAGTTTTCAGCAAGTTGCAACATTGAAATGAAGAAATTAACTTCTTTTTTTCCATAAACAAGCTCTAAATCATGGTTGATGCACTCTGGATGTCCAATTTTTCTGTGCTGTCTATTTGAGATGAAATGAACATTGTGGACAGTTTTCAGCAAGTTGCAACATTGAAATGAAGAAATTAACTTCTTTTTTTCCATAAACAAGCTCTAAATCATGGTTGATGCACTCTGGATGTCCAATTTTTCTGTGCTGTCTATTTGAGATGAAATGAACATTGTGGACAGTTTTCAGCAAGTTGCAACATTGAAATGAAGAAATTAACTTCTTTTTTTCCATAAACAAGCTCTAAATCATGGTTGATGCACTCTGGATGTCCAATTTTTCTGTGCTGTCTATTTGAGATGAAATGAACATTGTGGACAGTTTTCAGCAAGTTGCAACATTGAAATGAAGAAATTAACTTCTTTTTTCCATAAACAAGCTCTAAATCATGGTTGATGCACTCTGGATGTCCAATTTTCTGTGCTGTCTATTTGAGATGAAATGAACATTGTGGACAGTTTTCAGCAAGTTGCAACATTGAAATGAAGAAATTAACTTCTTTTTTTCCATAAACAAGCTCTAAATCATGTTGATGCACTCTGGATGTCCAATTTTTCTGTGCTGTCTATTTGAGATGAAATGAACATTGTGGACAGTTTTCAGCAAGTTGCAACATTGAAATGAAGAAATTAACTTCTTTTTTTCCATAAACAAGCTCTAAATCATGGTTGATGCACTCTGGATGTCCAATTTTTCTGTGCTGTCTATTTGAGATGAAATGAACATTGTGGACAGTTTTCAGCAAGTTGCAACATTGAAATGAAGAAATTAACTTCTTTTTTTCCATAAACAAGCTCTAAATCATGGTTGATGCACTCTGGATGTCCAATTTTTCTGTGCTGTCTATTTGAGATGAAATGAACATTGTGGACAGTTTTCAGCAAGTTGCAACATTGAAATGAAGAAATTAACTTCTTTTTTTCCATAAACAAGCTCTAAATCATGGTTGATGCACTCTGGATGTCCAATTTTTCTGTGCTGTCTATTTGAGATGAAATGAACATTGTGGACAGTTTTCAGCAAGTTGCAACATTGAAATGAAGAAATTAACTTCTTTTTTTCCATAAACAAGCTCTAAATCATGGTTGATGCACTCTGGATGTCCAATTTTTCTGTGCTGTCTATTTGAGATGAAATGAACATTGTGGACAGTTTTCAGCAAGTTGCAACATTGAAATGAAGAAATTAACTTCTTTTTTTCCATAAACAAGCTCTAAATCATGGTTGATGCACTCTGGATGTCCAATTTTTCTGTGCTGTCTATTTGAGATGAAATGAACATTGTGGACAGTTTTCAGCAAGTTGCAACATTGAAATGAAGAAATTAACTTCTTTTTTTCCATAAACAAGCTCTAAATCATGGTTGATGCACTCTGGATGTCCAATTTTTCTGTGCTGTCTATTTGAGATGAAATGAACATTGTGGACAGTTTTCAGCAAGTTGCAACATTGAAATGAAGAAATTAACTTCTTTTTTTCCATAAACAAGCTCTAAATCATGGTTGATGCACTCTGGATGTCCAATTTTTCTGTGCTGTCTATTTGAGATGAAATGAACATTGTGGACAGTTTTCAGCAAGTTGCAACATTGAAATGAAGAAATTAACTTCTTTTTTTCCATAAACAAGCTCTAAATCATGGTTGATGCACTCTGGATGTCCAATTTTTCTGTGCTGTCTATTTGAGATGAAATGAACATTGTGGACAGTTTTCAGCAAGTTGCAACATTGAAATGAAGAAATTAACTTCTTTTTTCCATAAACAAGCTCTAAATCATGGTTGATGCACTCTGGATGTCCAATTTTTCTGTGCTGTCTATTTGAGATGAAATGAACATTGTGGACAGTTTTCAGCAAGTTGCAACATTGAAATGAAGAAATTAACTTCTTTTTTTCCATAAACAAGCTCTAAATCATGGTTGATGCACTCTGGATGTCCAATTTTTCTGTGCTGTCTATTTGAGATGAAATGAACATTGTGGACAGTTTTCAGCAAGTTGCAACATTGAAATGAAGAAATTAACTTCTTTTTTTCCATAAACAAGCTCTAAATCATGGTTGATGCACTCTGGATGTCCAATTTTTCTGTGCTGTCTATTTGAGATGAAATGAACATTGTGGACAGTTTTCAGCAAGTTGCAACATTGAAATGAAGAAATTAACTTCTTTTTTTCCATAAACAAGCTCTAAATCATGGTTGATGCACTCTGGATGTCCAATTTTTCTGTGCTGTCTATTTGAGATGAAATGAACATTGTGGACAGTTTTCAGCAAGTTGCAACATTGAAATGAAGAAATTAACTTCTTTTTTTCCATAAACAAGCTCTAAATCATGGTTGATGCACTCTGGATGTCCAATTTTTCTGTGCTGTCTATTTGAGATGAAATGAACATTGTGGACAGTTTTCAGCAAGTTGCAACATTGAAATGAAGAAATTAACTTCTTTTTTTCCATAAACAAGCTCTAAATCATGGTTGATGCACTCTGGATGTCCAATTTTTCTGTGCTGTCTATTTGAGATGAAATGAACATTGTGGACAGTTTTCAGCAAGTTGCAACATTGAAATGAAGAAATTAACTTCTTTTTTTCCATAAACAAGCTCTAAATCATGGTTGATGCACTCTGGATGTCCAATTTTTCTGTGCTGTCTATTTGAGATGAAATGAACATTGTGGACAGTTTTCAGCAAGTTGCAACATTGAAATGAAGAAATTAACTTCTTTTTTTCCATAAACAAGCTCTAAATCATGGTTGATGCACTCTGGATGTCCAATTTTTCTGTGCTGTCTATTTGAGATGAAATGAACATTGTGGACAGTTTTCAGCAAGTTGCAACATTGAAATGAAGAAATTAACTTCTTTTTTTCCATAAACAAGCTCTAAATCATGGTTGATGCACTCTGGATGTCCAATTTTTCTGTGCTGTCTATTTGAGATGAAATGAACATTGTGGACAGTTTTCAGCAAGTTGCAACATTGAAATGAAGAAATTAACTTCTTTTTTTCCATAAACAAGCTCTAAATCATGGTTGATGCACTCTGGATGTCCAATTTTTCTGTGCTGTCTATTTGAGATGAAATGAACATTGTGGACAGTTTTCAGCAAGTTGCAACATTGAAATGAAGAAATTAACTTCTTTTTTTCCATAAACAAGCTCTAAATCATGGTTGATGCACTCTGGATGTCCAATTTTTCTGTGCTGTCTATTTGAGATGAAATGAACATTGTGGACAGTTTTCAGCAAGTTGCAACATTGAAATGAAGAAATTAACTTCTTTTTTTCCATAAACAAGCTCTAAATCATGGTTGATGCACTCTGGATGTCCAATTTTTCTGTGCTGTCTATTTGAGATGAAATGAACATTGTGGACAGTTTTCAGCAAGTTGCAACATTGAAATGAAGAAATTAACTTCTTTTTTTCCATAAACAAGCTCTAAATCATGGTTGATGCACTCTGGATGTCCAATTTTTCTGTGCTGTCTATTTGAGATGAAATGAACATTGTGGACAGTTTTCAGCAAGTTGCAACATTGAAATGAAGAAATTAACTTCTTTTTTTCCATAAACAAGCTCTAAATCATGGTTGATGCACTCTGGATGTCCAATTTTTCTGTGCTGTCTATTTGAGATGAAATGAACATTGTGGACAGTTTTCAGCAAGTTGCAACATTGAAATGAAGAAATTAACTTCTTTTTTTCCATAAACAAGCTCTAAATCATGGTTGATGCACTCTGGATGTCCAATTTTTCTGTGCTGTCTATTTGAGATGAAATGAACATTGTGGACAGTTTTCAGCAAGTTGCAACATTGAAATGAAGAAATTAACTTCTTTTTTTCCATAAACAAGCTCTAAATCATGGTTGATGCACTCTGGATGTCCAATTTTTCTGTGCTGTCTATTTGAGATGAAATGAACATTGTGGACAGTTTTCAGCAAGTTGCAACATTGAAATGAAGAAATTAACTTCTTTTTTTCCATAAACAAGCTCTAAATCATGGTTGATGCACTCTGGATGTCCAATTTTTCTGTGCTGTCTATTTGAGATGAAATGAACATTGTGGACAGTTTTCAGCAAGTTGCAACATTGAAATGAAGAAATTAACTTCTTTTTTTCCATAAACAAGCTCTAAATCATGGTTGATGCACTCTGGATGTCCAATTTTTCTGTGCTGTCTATTTGAGATGAAATGAACATTGTGGACAGTTTTCAGCAAGTTGCAACATTGAAATGAAGAAATTAACTTCTTTTTTTCCATAAACAAGCTCTAAATCATGGTTGATGCACTCTGGATGTCCAATTTTTCTGTGCTGTCTATTTGAGATGAAATGAACATTGTGGACAGTTTTCAGCAAGTTGCAACATTGAAATGAAGAAATTAACTTCTTTTTTTCCATAAACAAGCTCTAAATCATGGTTGATGCACTCTGGATGTCCAATTTTTCTGTGCTGTCTATTTGAGATGAAATGAACATTGTGGACAGTTTTCAGCAAGTTGCAACATTGAAATGAAGAAATTAACTTCTTTTTTTCCATAAACAAGCTCTAAATCATGGTTGATGCACTCTGGATGTCCAATTTTTCTGTGCTGTCTATTTGAGATGAAATGAACATTGTGGACAGTTTTCAGCAAGTTGCAACATTGAAATGAAGAAATTAACTTCTTTTTTTCCATAAACAAGCTCTAAATCATGGTTGATGCACTCTGGATGTCCAATTTTCTGTGCTGTCTATTTGAGATGAAATGAACATTGTGGACAGTTTTCAGCAAGTTGCAACATTGAAATGAAGAAATTAACTTCTTTTTTTCCATAAACAAGCTCTAAATCATGGTTGATGCACTCTGGATGTCCAATTTTTCTGTGCTGTCTATTTGAGATGAAATGAACATTGTGGACAGTTTTCAGCAAGTTGCAACATTGAAATGAAGAAATTAACTTCTTTTTTTCCATAAACAAGCTCTAAATCATGGTTGATGCACTCTGGATGTCCAATTTTTCTGTGCTGTCTATTTGAGATGAAATGAACATTGTGGACAGTTTTCAGCAAGTTGCAACATTGAAATGAAGAAATTAACTTCTTTTTTTCCATAAACAAGCTCTAAATCATGGTTGATGCACTCTGGATGTCCAATTTTTCTGTGCTGTCTATTTGAGATGAAATGAACATTGTGGACAGTTTTCAGCAAGTTGCAACATTGAAATGAAGAAATTAACTTCTTTTTTTCCATAAACAAGCTCTAAATCATGGTTGATGCACTCTGGATGTCCAATTTTTCTGTGCTGTCTATTTGAGATGAAATGAACATTGTGGACAGTTTTCAGCAAGTTGCAACATTGAAATGAAGAAATTAACTTCTTTTTTTCCATAAACAAGCTCTAAATCATGGTTGATGCACTCTGGATGTCCAATTTTTCTGTGCTGTCTATTTGAGATGAAATGAACATTGTGGACAGTTTTCAGCAAGTTGCAACATTGAAATGAAGAAATTAACTTCTTTTTTTCCATAAACAAGCTCTAAATCATGGTTGATGCACTCTGGATGTCCAATTTTTCTGTGCTGTCTATTTGAGATGAAATGAACATTGTGGACAGTTTTCAGCAAGTTGCAACATTGAAATGAAGAAATTAACTTCTTTTTTTCCATAAACAAGCTCTAAATCATGGTTGATGCACTCTGGATGTCCAATTTTTCTGTGCTGTCTATTTGAGATGAAATGAACATTGTGGACAGTTTTCAGCAAGTTGCAACATTGAAATGAAGAAATTAACTTCTTTTTTTCCATAAACAAGCTCTAAATCATGGTTGATGCACTCTGGATGTCCAATTTTTCTGTGCTGTCTATTTGAGATGAAATGAACATTGTGGACAGTTTTCAGCAAGTTGCAACATTGAAATGAAGAAATTAACTTCTTTTTTTCCATAAACAAGCTCTAAATCATGGTTGATGCACTCTGGATGTCCAATTTTTCTGTGCTGTCTATTTGAGATGAAATGAACATTGTGGACAGTTTTCAGCAAGTTGCAACATTGAAATGAAGAAATTAACTTCTTTTTTTCCATAAACAAGCTCTAAATCATGGTTGATGCACTCTGGATGTCCAATTTTTCTGTGCTGTCTATTTGAGATGAAATGAACATTGTGGACAGTTTTCAGCAAGTTGCAACATTGAAATGAAGAAATTAACTTCTTTTTTTCCATAAACAAGCTCTAAATCATGGTTGATGCACTCTGGATGTCCAATTTTTCTGTGCTGTCTATTTGAGATGAAATGAACATTGTGGACAGTTTTCAGCAAGTTGCAACATTGAAATGAAGAAATTAACTTCTTTTTTTCCATAAACAAGCTCTAAATCATGGTTGATGCACTCTGGATGTCCAATTTTTCTGTGCTGTCTATTTGAGATGAAATGAACATTGTGGACAGTTTTCAGCAAGTTGCAACATTGAAATGAAGAAATTAACTTCTTTTTTTCCATAAACAAGCTCTAAATCATGGTTGATGCACTCTGGATGTCCAATTTTTCTGTGCTGTCTATTTGAGATGAAATGAACATTGTGGACAGTTTTCAGCAAGTTGCAACATTGAAATGAAGAAATTAACTTCTTTTTTTCCATAAACAAGCTCTAAATCATGGTTGATGCACTCTGGATGTCCAATTTTTCTGTGCTGTCTATTTGAGATGAAATGAACATTGTGGACAGTTTTCAGCAAGTTGCAACATTGAAATGAAGAAATTAACTTCTTTTTTTCCATAAACAAGCTCTAAATCATGGTTGATGCACTCTGGATGTCCAATTTTTCTGTGCTGTCTATTTGAGATGAAATGAACATTGTGGACAGTTTTCAGCAAGTTGCAACATTGAAATGAAGAAATTAACTTCTTTTTTTCCATAAACAAGCTCTAAATCATGGTTGATGCACTCTGGATGTCCAATTTTTCTGTGCTGTCTATTTGAGATGAAATGAACATTGTGGACAGTTTTCAGCAAGTTGCAACATTGAAATGAAGAAATTAACTTCTTTTTTTCCATAAACAAGCTCTAAATCATGGTTGATGCACTCTGGATGTCCAATTTTTCTGTGCTGTCTATTTGAGATGAAATGAACATTGTGGACAGTTTTCAGCAAGTTGCAACATTGAAATGAAGAAATTAACTTCTTTTTTTCCATAAACAAGCTCTAAATCATGGTTGATGCACTCTGGATGTCCAATTTTTCTGTGCTGTCTATTTGAGATGAAATGAACATTGTGGACAGTTTTCAGCAAGTTGCAACATTGAAATGAAGAAATTAACTTCTTTTTTTCCATAAACAAGCTCTAAATCATGGTTGATGCACTCTGGATGTCCAATTTTTCTGTGCTGTCTATTTGAGATGAAATGAACATTGTGGACAGTTTTCAGCAAGTTGCAACATTGAAATGAAGAAATTAACTTCTTTTTTTCCATAAACAAGCTCTAAATCATGGTTGATGCACTCTGGATGTCCAATTTTTCTGTGCTGTCTATTTGAGATGAAATGAACATTGTGGACAGTTTTCAGCAAGTTGCAACATTGAAATGAAGAAATTAACTTCTTTTTTTCCATAAACAAGCTCTAAATCATGGTTGATGCACTCTGGATGTCCAATTTTTCTGTGCTGTCTATTTGAGATGAAATGAACATTGTGGACAGTTTTCAGCAAGTTGCAACATTGAAATGAAGAAATTAACTTCTTTTTTTCCATAAACAAGCTCTAAATCATGGTTGATGCACTCTGGATGTCCAATTTTTCTGTGCTGTCTATTTGAGATGAAATGAACATTGTGGACAGTTTTCAGCAAGTTGCAACATTGAAATGAAGAAATTAACTTCTTTTTTTCCATAAACAAGCTCTAAATCATGGTTGATGCACTCTGGATGTCCAATTTTTCTGTGCTGTCTATTTGAGATGAAATGAACATTGTGGACAGTTTTCAGCAAGTTGCAACATTGAAATGAAGAAATTAACTTCTTTTTTTCCATAAACAAGCTCTAAATCATGGTTGATGCACTCTGGATGTCCAATTTTTCTGTGCTGTCTATTTGAGATGAAATGAACATTGTGGACAGTTTTCAGCAAGTTGCAACATTGAAATGAAGAAATTAACTTCTTTTTTTCCATAAACAAGCTCTAAATCATGGTTGATGCACTCTGGATGTCCAATTTTTCTGTGCTGTCTATTTGAGATGAAATGAACATTGTGGACAGTTTTCAGCAAGTTGCAACATTGAAATGAAGAAATTAACTTCTTTTTTTCCATAAACAAGCTCTAAATCATGGTTGATGCACTCTGGATGTCCAATTTTTCTGTGCTGTCTATTTGAGATGAAATGAACATTGTGGACAGTTTTCAGCAAGTTGCAACATTGAAATGAAGAAATTAACTTCTTTTTTTCCATAAACAAGCTCTAAATCATGGTTGATGCACTCTGGATGTCCAATTTTTCTGTGCTGTCTATTTGAGATGAAATGAACATTGTGGACAGTTTTCAGCAAGTTGCAACATTGAAATGAAGAAATTAACTTCTTTTTTTCCATAAACAAGCTCTAAATCATGGTTGATGCACTCTGGATGTCCAATTTTTCTGTGCTGTCTATTTGAGATGAAATGAACATTGTGGACAGTTTTCAGCAAGTTGCAACATTGAAATGAAGAAATTAACTTCTTTTTTTCCATAAACAAGCTCTAAATCATGGTTGATGCACTCTGGATGTCCAATTTTTCTGTGCTGTCTATTTGAGATGAAATGAACATTGTGGACAGTTTTCAGCAAGTTGCAACATTGAAATGAAGAAATTAACTTCTTTTTTTCCATAAACAAGCTCTAAATCATGGTTGATGCACTCTGGATGTCCAATTTTTCTGTGCTGTCTATTTGAGATGAAATGAACATTGTGGACAGTTTTCAGCAAGTTGCAACATTGAAATGAAGAAATTAACTTCTTTTTTTCCATAAACAAGCTCTAAATCATGGTTGATGCACTCTGGATGTCCAATTTTTCTGTGCTGTCTATTTGAGATGAAATGAACATTGTGGACAGTTTTCAGCAAGTTGCAACATTGAAATGAAGAAATTAACTTCTTTTTTTCCATAAACAAGCTCTAAATCATGGTTGATGCACTCTGGATGTCCAATTTTTCTGTGCTGTCTATTTGAGATGAAATGAACATTGTGGACAGTTTTCAGCAAGTTGCAACATTGAAATGAAGAAATTAACTTCTTTTTTTCCATAAACAAGCTCTAAATCATGGTTGATGCACTCTGGATGTCCAATTTTTCTGTGCTGTCTATTTGAGATGAAATGAACATTGTGGACAGTTTTCAGCAAGTTGCAACATTGAAATGAAGAAATTAACTTCTTTTTTTCCATAAACAAGCTCTAAATCATGGTTGATGCACTCTGGATGTCCAATTTTTCTGTGCTGTCTATTTGAGATGAAATGAACATTGTGGACAGTTTTCAGCAAGTTGCAACATTGAAATGAAGAAATTAACTTCTTTTTTTCCATAAACAAGCTCTAAATCATGGTTGATGCACTCTGGATGTCCAATTTTTCTGTGCTGTCTATTTGAGATGAAATGAACATTGTGGACAGTTTTCAGCAAGTTGCAACATTGAAATGAAGAAATTAACTTCTTTTTTTCCATAAACAAGCTCTAAATCATGGTTGATGCACTCTGGATGTCCAATTTTTCTGTGCTGTCTATTTGAGATGAAATGAACATTGTGGACAGTTTTCAGCAAGTTGCAACATTGAAATGAAGAAATTAACTTCTTTTTTTCCATAAACAAGCTCTAAATCATGGTTGATGCACTCTGGATGTCCAATTTTTCTGTGCTGTCTATTTGAGATGAAATGAACATTGTGGACAGTTTTCAGCAAGTTGCAACATTGAAATGAAGAAATTAACTTCTTTTTTTCCATAAACAAGCTCTAAATCATGGTTGATGCACTCTGGATGTCCAATTTTTCTGTGCTGTCTATTTGAGATGAAATGAACATTGTGGACAGTTTTCAGCAAGTTGCAACATTGAAATGAAGAAATTAACTTCTTTTTTTCCATAAACAAGCTCTAAATCATGGTTGATGCACTCTGGATGTCCAATTTTTCTGTGCTGTCTATTTGAGATGAAATGAACATTGTGGACAGTTTTCAGCAAGTTGCAACATTGAAATGAAGAAATTAACTTCTTTTTTTCCATAAACAAGCTCTAAATCATGGTTGATGCACTCTGGATGTCCAATTTTTCTGTGCTGTCTATTTGAGATGAAATGAACATTGTGGACAGTTTTCAGCAAGTTGCAACATTGAAATGAAGAAATTAACTTCTTTTTTTCCATAAACAAGCTCTAAATCATGGTTGATGCACTCTGGATGTCCAATTTTTCTGTGCTGTCTATTTGAGATGAAATGAACATTGTGGACAGTTTTCAGCAAGTTGCAACATTGAAATGAAGAAATTAACTTCTTTTTTTCCATAAACAAGCTCTAAATCATGGTTGATGCACTCTGGATGTCCAATTTTTCTGTGCTGTCTATTTGAGATGAAATGAACATTGTGGACAGTTTTCAGCAAGTTGCAACATTGAAATGAAGAAATTAACTTCTTTTTTTCCATAAACAAGCTCTAAATCATGGTTGATGCACTCTGGATGTCCATTTTTCTGTGCTGTCTATTTGAGATGAAATGAACATTGTGGACAGTTTTCAGCAAGTTGCAACATTGAAATGAAGAAATTAACTTCTTTTTTTCCATAAACAAGCTCTAAATCATGGTTGATGCACTCTGGATGTCCAATTTTTCTGTGCTGTCTATTTGAGATGAAATGAACATTGTGGACAGTTTTCAGCAAGTTGCAACATTGAAATGAAGAAATTAACTTCTTTTTTTCCATAAACAAGCTCTAAATCATGGTTGATGCACTCTGGATGTCCAATTTTTCTGTGCTGTCTATTTGAGATGAAATGAACATTGTGGACAGTTTTCAGCAAGTTGCAACATTGAAATGAAGAAATTAACTTCTTTTTTTCCATAAACAAGCTCTAAATCATGGTTGATGCACTCTGGATGTCCAATTTTTCTGTGCTGTCTATTTGAGATGAAATGAACATTGTGGACAGTTTTCAGCAAGTTGCAACATTGAAATGAAGAAATTAACTTCTTTTTTTCCATAAACAAGCTCTAAATCATGGTTGATGCACTCTGGATGTCCAATTTTTCTGTGCTGTCTATTTGAGATGAAATGAACATTGTGGACAGTTTTCAGCAAGTTGCAACATTGAAATGAAGAAATTAACTTCTTTTTTTCCATAAACAAGCTCTAAATCATGGTTGATGCACTCTGGATGTCCAATTTTTCTGTGCTGTCTATTTGAGATGAAATGAACATTGTGGACAGTTTTCAGCAAGTTGCAACATTGAAATGAAGAAATTAACTTCTTTTTTTCCATAAACAAGCTCTAAATCATGGTTGATGCACTCTGGATGTCCAATTTTTCTGTGCTGTCTATTTGAGATGAAATGAACATTGTGGACAGTTTTCAGCAAGTTGCAACATTGAAATGAAGAAATTAACTTCTTTTTTTCCATAAACAAGCTCTAAATCATGGTTGATGCACTCTGGATGTCCAATTTTTCTGTGCTGTCTATTTGAGATGAAATGAACATTGTGGACAGTTTTCAGCAAGTTGCAACATTGAAATGAAGAAATTAACTTCTTTTTTTCCATAAACAAGCTCTAAATCATGGTTGATGCACTCTGGATGTCCAATTTTTCTGTGCTGTCTATTTGAGATGAAATGAACATTGTGGACAGTTTTCAGCAAGTTGCAACATTGAAATGAAGAAATTAACTTCTTTTTTTCCATAAACAAGCTCTAAATCATGGTTGATGCACTCTGGATGTCCAATTTTTCTGTGCTGTCTATTTGAGATGAAATGAACATTGTGGACAGTTTTCAGCAAGTTGCAACATTGAAATGAAGAAATTAACTTCTTTTTTTCCATAAACAAGCTCTAAATCATGGTTGATGCACTCTGGATGTCCAATTTTTCTGTGCTGTCTATTTGAGATGAAATGAACATTGTGGACAGTTTTCAGCAAGTTGCAACATTGAAATGAAGAAATTAACTTCTTTTTTTCCATAAACAAGCTCTAAATCATGGTTGATGCACTCTGGATGTCCAATTTTTCTGTGCTGTCTATTTGAGATGAAATGAACATTGTGGACAGTTTTCAGCAAGTTGCAACATTGAAATGAAGAAATTAACTTCTTTTTTTCCATAAACAAGCTCTAAATCATGGTTGATGCACTCTGGATGTCCAATTTTTCTGTGCTGTCTATTTGAGATGAAATGAACATTGTGGACAGTTTTCAGCAAGTTGCAACATTGAAATGAAGAAATTAACTTCTTTTTTTCCATAAACAAGCTCTAAATCATGGTTGATGCACTCTGGATGTCCAATTTTTCTGTGCTGTCTATTTGAGATGAAATGAACATTGTGGACAGTTTTCAGCAAGTTGCAACATTGAAATGAAGAAATTAACTTCTTTTTTTCCATAAACAAGCTCTAAATCATGGTTGATGCACTCTGGATGTCCAATTTTTCTGTGCTGTCTATTTGAGATGAAATGAACATTGTGGACAGTTTTCAGCAAGTTGCAACATTGAAATGAAGAAATTAACTTCTTTTTTTCCATAAACAAGCTCTAAATCATGGTTGATGCACTCTGGATGTCCAATTTTTCTGTGCTGTCTATTTGAGATGAAATGAACATTGTGGACAGTTTTCAGCAAGTTGCAACATTGAAATGAAGAAATTAACTTCTTTTTTTCCATAAACAAGCTCTAAATCATGGTTGATGCACTCTGGATGTCCAATTTTTCTGTGCTGTCTATTTGAGATGAAATGAACATTGTGGACAGTTTTCAGCAAGTTGCAACATTGAAATGAAGAAATTAACTTCTTTTTTTCCATAAACAAGCTCTAAATCATGGTTGATGCACTCTGGATGTCCAATTTTTCTGTGCTGTCTATTTGAGATGAAATGAACATTGTGGACAGTTTTCAGCAAGTTGCAACATTGAAATGAAGAAATTAACTTCTTTTTTTCCATAAACAAGCTCTAAATCATGGTTGATGCACTCTGGATGTCCAATTTTTCTGTGCTGTCTATTTGAGATGAAATGAACATTGTGGACAGTTTTCAGCAAGTTGCAACATTGAAATGAAGAAATTAACTTCTTTTTTTCCATAAACAAGCTCTAAATCATGGTTGATGCACTCTGGATGTCCAATTTTTCTGTGCTGTCTATTTGAGATGAAATGAACATTGTGGACAGTTTTCAGCAAGTTGCAACATTGAAATGAAGAAATTAACTTCTTTTTTTCCATAAACAAGCTCTAAATCATGGTTGATGCACTCTGGATGTCCAATTTTTCTGTGCTGTCTATTTGAGATGAAATGAACATTGTGGACAGTTTTCAGCAAGTTGCAACATTGAAATGAAGAAATTAACTTCTTTTTTTCCATAAACAAGCTCTAAATCATGGTTGATGCACTCTGGATGTCCAATTTTTCTGTGCTGTCTATTTGAGATGAAATGAACATTGTGGACAGTTTTCAGCAAGTTGCAACATTGAAATGAAGAAATTAACTTCTTTTTTTCCATAAACAAGCTCTAAATCATGGTTGATGCACTCTGGATGTCCAATTTTTCTGTGCTGTCTATTTGAGATGAAATGAACATTGTGGACAGTTTTCAGCAAGTTGCAACATTGAAATGAAGAAATTAACTTCTTTTTTTCCATAAACAAGCTCTAAATCATGGTTGATGCACTCTGGATGTCCAATTTTTCTGTGCTGTCTATTTGAGATGAAATGAACATTGTGGACAGTTTTCAGCAAGTTGCAACATTGAAATGAAGAAATTAACTTCTTTTTTTCCATAAACAAGCTCTAAATCATGGTTGATGCACTCTGGATGTCCAATTTTTCTGTGCTGTCTATTTGAGATGAAATGAACATTGTGGACAGTTTTCAGCAAGTTGCAACATTGAAATGAAGAAATTAACTTCTTTTTTTCCATAAACAAGCTCTAAATCATGGTTGATGCACTCTGGATGTCCAATTTTTCTGTGCTGTCTATTTGAGATGAAATGAACATTGTGGACAGTTTTCAGCAAGTTGCAACATTGAAATGAAGAAATTAACTTCTTTTTTTCCATAAACAAGCTCTAAATCATGGTTGATGCACTCTGGATGTCCAATTTTTCTGTGCTGTCTATTTGAGATGAAATGAACATTGTGGACAGTTTTCAGCAAGTTGCAACATTGAAATGAAGAAATTAACTTCTTTTTTTCCATAAACAAGCTCTAAATCATGGTTGATGCACTCTGGATGTCCAATTTTTCTGTGCTGTCTATTTGAGATGAAATGAACATTGTGGACAGTTTTCAGCAAGTTGCAACATTGAAATGAAGAAATTAACTTCTTTTTTTCCATAAACAAGCTCTAAATCATGGTTGATGCACTCTGGATGTCCAATTTTTCTGTGCTGTCTATTTGAGATGAAATGAACATTGTGGACAGTTTTCAGCAAGTTGCAACATTGAAATGAAGAAATTAACTTCTTTTTTTCCATAAACAAGCTCTAAATCATGGTTGATGCACTCTGGATGTCCAATTTTTCTGTGCTGTCTATTTGAGATGAAATGAACATTGTGGACAGTTTTCAGCAAGTTGCAACATTGAAATGAAGAAATTAACTTCTTTTTTTCCATAAACAAGCTCTAAATCATGGTTGATGCACTCTGGATGTCCAATTTTTCTGTGCTGTCTATTTGAGATGAAATGAACATTGTGGACAGTTTTCAGCAAGTTGCAACATTGAAATGAAGAAATTAACTTCTTTTTTTCCATAAACAAGCTCTAAATCATGGTTGATGCACTCTGGATGTCCAATTTTTCTGTGCTGTCTATTTGAGATGAAATGAACATTGTGGACAGTTTTCAGCAAGTTGCAACATTGAAATGAAGAAATTAACTTCTTTTTTTCCATAAACAAGCTCTAAATCATGGTTGATGCACTCTGGATGTCCAATTTTTCTGTGCTGTCTATTTGAGATGAAATGAACATTGTGGACAGTTTTCAGCAAGTTGCAACATTGAAATGAAGAAATTAACTTCTTTTTTTCCATAAACAAGCTCTAAATCATGGTTGATGCACTCTGGATGTCCAATTTTTCTGTGCTGTCTATTTGAGATGAAATGAACATTGTGGACAGTTTTCAGCAAGTTGCAACATTGAAATGAAGAAATTAACTTCTTTTTTTCCATAAACAAGCTCTAAATCATGGTTGATGCACTCTGGATGTCCAATTTTTCTGTGCTGTCTATTTGAGATGAAATGAACATTGTGGACAGTTTTCAGCAAGTTGCAACATTGAAATGAAGAAATTAACTTCTTTTTTTCCATAAACAAGCTCTAAATCATGGTTGATGCACTCTGGATGTCCAATTTTTCTGTGCTGTCTATTTGAGATGAAATGAACATTGTGGACAGTTTTCAGCAAGTTGCAACATTGAAATGAAGAAATTAACTTCTTTTTTTCCATAAACAAGCTCTAAATCATGGTTGATGCACTCTGGATGTCCAATTTTTCTGTGCTGTCTATTTGAGATGAAATGAACATTGTGGACAGTTTTCAGCAAGTTGCAACATTGAAATGAAGAAATTAACTTCTTTTTTTCCATAAACAAGCTCTAAATCATGGTTGATGCACTCTGGATGTCCAATTTTTCTGTGCTGTCTATTTGAGATGAAATGAACATTGTGGACAGTTTTCAGCAAGTTGCAACATTGAAATGAAGAAATTAACTTCTTTTTTTCCATAAACAAGCTCTAAATCATGGTTGATGCACTCTGGATGTCCAATTTTTCTGTGCTGTCTATTTGAGATGAAATGAACATTGTGGACAGTTTTCAGCAAGTTGCAACATTGAAATGAAGAAATTAACTTCTTTTTTTCCATAAACAAGCTCTAAATCATGGTTGATGCACTCTGGATGTCCAATTTTTCTGTGCTGTCTATTTGAGATGAAATGAACATTGTGGACAGTTTTCAGCAAGTTGCAACATTGAAATGAAGAAATTAACTTCTTTTTTTCCATAAACAAGCTCTAAATCATGGTTGATGCACTCTGGATGTCCAATTTTTCTGTGCTGTCTATTTGAGATGAAATGAACATTGTGGACAGTTTTCAGCAAGTTGCAACATTGAAATGAAGAAATTAACTTCTTTTTTTCCATAAACAAGCTCTAAATCATGGTTGATGCACTCTGGATGTCCAATTTTTCTGTGCTGTCTATTTGAGATGAAATGAACATTGTGGACAGTTTTCAGCAAGTTGCAACATTGAAATGAAGAAATTAACTTCTTTTTTTCCATAAACAAGCTCTAAATCATGGTTGATGCACTCTGGATGTCCAATTTTTCTGTGCTGTCTATTTGAGATGAAATGAACATTGTGGACAGTTTTCAGCAAGTTGCAACATTGAAATGAAGAAATTAACTTCTTTTTTTCCATAAACAAGCTCTAAATCATGGTTGATGCACTCTGGATGTCCAATTTTTCTGTGCTGTCTATTTGAGATGAAATGAACATTGTGGACAGTTTTCAGCAAGTTGCAACATTGAAATGAAGAAATTAACTTCTTTTTTTCCATAAACAAGCTCTAAATCATGGTTGATGCACTCTGGATGTCCAATTTTTCTGTGCTGTCTATTTGAGATGAAATGAACATTGTGGACAGTTTTCAGCAAGTTGCAACATTGAAATGAAGAAATTAACTTCTTTTTTTCCATAAACAAGCTCTAAATCATGGTTGATGCACTCTGGATGTCCAATTTTTCTGTGCTGTCTATTTGAGATGAAATGAACATTGTGGACAGTTTTCAGCAAGTTGCAACATTGAAATGAAGAAATTAACTTCTTTTTTTCCATAAACAAGCTCTAAATCATGGTTGATGCACTCTGGATGTCCAATTTTTCTGTGCTGTCTATTTGAGATGAAATGAACATTGTGGACAGTTTTCAGCAAGTTGCAACATTGAAATGAAGAAATTAACTTCTTTTTTTCCATAAACAAGCTCTAAATCATGGTTGATGCACTCTGGATGTCCAATTTTTCTGTGCTGTCTATTTGAGATGAAATGAACATTGTGGACAGTTTTCAGCAAGTTGCAACATTGAAATGAAGAAATTAACTTCTTTTTTTCCATAAACAAGCTCTAAATCATGGTTGATGCACTCTGGATGTCCAATTTTTCTGTGCTGTCTATTTGAGATGAAATGAACATTGTGGACAGTTTTCAGCAAGTTGCAACATTGAAATGAAGAAATTAACTTCTTTTTTTCCATAAACAAGCTCTAAATCATGGTTGATGCACTCTGGATGTCCAATTTTTCTGTGCTGTCTATTTGAGATGAAATGAACATTGTGGACAGTTTTCAGCAAGTTGCAACATTGAAATGAAGAAATTAACTTCTTTTTTTCCATAAACAAGCTCTAAATCATGGTTGATGCACTCTGGATGTCCAATTTTTCTGTGCTGTCTATTTGAGATGAAATGAACATTGTGGACAGTTTTCAGCAAGTTGCAACATTGAAATGAAGAAATTAACTTCTTTTTTTCCATAAACAAGCTCTAAATCATGGTTGATGCACTCTGGATGTCCAATTTTTCTGTGCTGTCTATTTGAGATGAAATGAACATTGTGGACAGTTTTCAGCAAGTTGCAACATTGAAATGAAGAAATTAACTTCTTTTTTTCCATAAACAAGCTCTAAATCATGGTTGATGCACTCTGGATGTCCAATTTTTCTGTGCTGTCTATTTGAGATGAAATGAACATTGTGGACAGTTTTCAGCAAGTTGCAACATTGAAATGAAGAAATTAACTTCTTTTTTTCCATAAACAAGCTCTAAATCATGGTTGATGCACTCTGGATGTCCAATTTTTCTGTGCTGTCTATTTGAGATGAAATGAACATTGTGGACAGTTTTCAGCAAGTTGCAACATTGAAATGAAGAAATTAACTTCTTTTTTTCCATAAACAAGCTCTAAATCATGGTTGATGCACTCTGGATGTCCAATTTTTCTGTGCTGTCTATTTGAGATGAAATGAACATTGTGGACAGTTTTCAGCAAGTTGCAACATTGAAATGAAGAAATTAACTTCTTTTTTTCCATAAACAAGCTCTAAATCATGGTTGATGCACTCTGGATGTCCAATTTTTCTGTGCTGTCTATTTGAGATGAAATGAACATTGTGGACAGTTTTCAGCAAGTTGCAACATTGAAATGAAGAAATTAACTTCTTTTTTTCCATAAACAAGCTCTAAATCATGGTTGATGCACTCTGGATGTCCAATTTTGCTGTGCTGTCTATTTGAGATGAAATGAACATTGTGGACAGTTTTCAGCAAGTTGCAACATTGAAATGAAGAAATTAACTTCTTTTTTTCCATAAACAAGCTCTAAATCATGGTTGATGCACTCTGGATGTCCAATTTTTCTGTGCTGTCTATTTGAGATGAAATGAACATTGTGGACAGTTTTCAGCAAGTTGCAACATTGAAATGAAGAAATTAACTTCTTTTTTTCCATAAACAAGCTCTAAATCATGGTTGATGCACTCTGGATGTCCAATTTTTCTGTGCTGTCTATTTGAGATGAAATGAACATTGTGGACAGTTTTCAGCAAGTTGCAACATTGAAATGAAGAAATTAACTTCTTTTTTTCCATAAACAAGCTCTAAATCATGGTTGATGCACTCTGGATGTCCAATTTTTCTGTGCTGTCTATTTGAGATGAAATGAACATTGTGGACAGTTTTCAGCAAGTTGCAACATTGAAATGAAGAAATTAACTTCTTTTTTTCCATAAACAAGCTCTAAATCATGGTTGATGCACTCTGGATGTCCAATTTTTCTGTGCTGTCTATTTGAGATGAAATGAACATTGTGGACAGTTTTCAGCAAGTTGCAACATTGAAATGAAGAAATTAACTTCTTTTTTTCCATAAACAAGCTCTAAATCATGGTTGATGCACTCTGGATGTCCAATTTTTCTGTGCTGTCTATTTGAGATGAAATGAACATTGTGGACAGTTTTCAGCAAGTTGCAACATTGAAATGAAGAAATTAACTTCTTTTTTTCCATAAACAAGCTCTAAATCATGGTTGATGCACTCTGGATGTCCAATTTTTCTGTGCTGTCTATTTGAGATGAAATGAACATTGTGGACAGTTTTCAGCAAGTTGCAACATTGAAATGAAGAAATTAACTTCTTTTTTTCCATAAACAAGCTCTAAATCATGGTTGATGCACTCTGGATGTCCAATTTTTCTGTGCTGTCTATTTGAGATGAAATGAACATTGTGGACAGTTTTCAGCAAGTTGCAACATTGAAATGAAGAAATTAACTTCTTTTTTTCCATAAACAAGCTCTAAATCATGGTTGATGCACTCTGGATGTCCAATTTTTCTGTGCTGTCTATTTGAGATGAAATGAACATTGTGGACAGTTTTCAGCAAGTTGCAACATTGAAATGAAGAAATTAACTTCTTTTTTTCCATAAACAAGCTCTAAATCATGGTTGATGCACTCTGGATGTCCAATTTTTCTGTGCTGTCTATTTGAGATGAAATGAACATTGTGGACAGTTTTCAGCAAGTTGCAACATTGAAATGAAGAAATTAACTTCTTTTTTTCCATAAACAAGCTCTAAATCATGGTTGATGCACTCTGGATGTCCAATTTTTCTGTGCTGTCTATTTGAGATGAAATGAACATTGTGGACAGTTTTCAGCAAGTTGCAACATTGAAATGAAGAAATTAACTTCTTTTTTTCCATAAACAAGCTCTAAATCATGGTTGATGCACTCTGGATGTCCAATTTTTCTGTGCTGTCTATTTGAGATGAAATGAACATTGTGGACAGTTTTCAGCAAGTTGCAACATTGAAATGAAGAAATTAACTTCTTTTTTTCCATAAACAAGCTCTAAATCATGGTTGATGCACTCTGGATGTCCAATTTTTCTGTGCTGTCTATTTGAGATGAAATGAACATTGTGGACAGTTTTCAGCAAGTTGCAACATTGAAATGAAGAAATTAACTTCTTTTTTTCCATAAACAAGCTCTAAATCATGGTTGATGCACTCTGGATGTCCAATTTTTCTGTGCTGTCTATTTGAGATGAAATGAACATTGTGGACAGTTTTCAGCAAGTTGCAACATTGAAATGAAGAAATTAACTTCTTTTTTTCCATAAACAAGCTCTAAATCATGGTTGATGCACTCTGGATGTCCAATTTTTCTGTGCTGTCTATTTGAGATGAAATGAACATTGTGGACAGTTTTCAGCAAGTTGCAACATTGAAATGAAGAAATTAACTTCTTTTTTTCCATAAACAAGCTCTAAATCATGGTTGATGCACTCTGGATGTCCAATTTTTCTGTGCTGTCTATTTGAGATGAAATGAACATTGTGGACAGTTTTCAGCAAGTTGCAACATTGAAATGAAGAAATTAACTTCTTTTTTTCCATAAACAAGCTCTAAATCATGGTTGATGCACTCTGGATGTCCAATTTTTCTGTGCTGTCTATTTGAGATGAAATGAACATTGTGGACAGTTTTCAGCAAGTTGCAACATTGAAATGAAGAAATTAACTTCTTTTTTTCCATAAACAAGCTCTAAATCATGGTTGATGCACTCTGGATGTCCAATTTTTCTGTGCTGTCTATTTGAGATGAAATGAACATTGTGGACAGTTTTCAGCAAGTTGCAACATTGAAATGAAGAAATTAACTTCTTTTTTTCCATAAACAAGCTCTAAATCATGGTTGATGCACTCTGGATGTCCAATTTTTCTGTGCTGTCTATTTGAGATGAAATGAACATTGTGGACAGTTTTCAGCAAGTTGCAACATTGAAATGAAGAAATTAACTTCTTTTTTTCCATAAACAAGCTCTAAATCATGGTTGATGCACTCTGGATGTCCAATTTTTCTGTGCTGTCTATTTGAGATGAAATGAACATTGTGGACAGTTTTCAGCAAGTTGCAACATTGAAATGAAGAAATTAACTTCTTTTTTTCCATAAACAAGCTCTAAATCATGGTTGATGCACTCTGGATGTCCAATTTTTCTGTGCTGTCTATTTGAGATGAAATGAACATTGTGGACAGTTTTCAGCAAGTTGCAACATTGAAATGAAGAAATTAACTTCTTTTTTTCCATAAACAAGCTCTAAATCATGGTTGATGCACTCTGGATGTCCAATTTTTCTGTGCTGTCTATTTGAGATGAAATGAACATTGTGGACAGTTTTCAGCAAGTTGCAACATTGAAATGAAGAAATTAACTTCTTTTTTTCCATAAACAAGCTCTAAATCATGGTTGATGCACTCTGGATGTCCAATTTTTCTGTGCTGTCTATTTGAGATGAAATGAACATTGTGGACAGTTTTCAGCAAGTTGCAACATTGAAATGAAGAAATTAACTTCTTTTTTTCCATAAACAAGCTCTAAATCATGGTTGATGCACTCTGGATGTCCAATTTTTCTGTGCTGTCTATTTGAGATGAAATGAACATTGTGGACAGTTTTCAGCAAGTTGCAACATTGAAATGAAGAAATTAACTTCTTTTTTTCCATAAACAAGCTCTAAATCATGGTTGATGCACTCTGGATGTCCAATTTTTCTGTGCTGTCTATTTGAGATGAAATGAACATTGTGGACAGTTTTCAGCAAGTTGCAACATTGAAATGAAGAAATTAACTTCTTTTTTTCCATAAACAAGCTCTAAATCATGGTTGATGCACTCTGGATGTCCAATTTTTCTGTGCTGTCTATTTGAGATGAAATGAACATTGTGGACAGTTTTCAGCAAGTTGCAACATTGAAATGAAGAAATTAACTTCTTTTTTTCCATAAACAAGCTCTAAATCATGGTTGATGCACTCTGGATGTCCAATTTTTCTGTGCTGTCTATTTGAGATGAAATGAACATTGTGGACAGTTTTCAGCAAGTTGCAACATTGAAATGAAGAAATTAACTTCTTTTTTTCCATAAACAAGCTCTAAATCATGGTTGATGCACTCTGGATGTCCAATTTTTCTGTGCTGTCTATTTGAGATGAAATGAACATTGTGGACAGTTTTCAGCAAGTTGCAACATTGAAATGAAGAAATTAACTTCTTTTTTTCCATAAACAAGCTCTAAATCATGGTTGATGCACTCTGGATGTCCAATTTTTCTGTGCTGTCTATTTGAGATGAAATGAACATTGTGGACAGTTTTCAGCAAGTTGCAACATTGAAATGAAGAAATTAACTTCTTTTTTTCCATAAACAAGCTCTAAATCATGGTTGATGCACTCTGGATGTCCAATTTTTCTGTGCTGTCTATTTGAGATGAAATGAACATTGTGGACAGTTTTCAGCAAGTTGCAACATTGAAATGAAGAAATTAACTTCTTTTTTTCCATAAACAAGCTCTAAATCATGGTTGATGCACTCTGGATGTCCAATTTTTCTGTGCTGTCTATTTGAGATGAAATGAACATTGTGGACAGTTTTCAGCAAGTTGCAACATTGAAATGAAGAAATTAACTTCTTTTTTTCCATAAACAAGCTCTAAATCATGGTTGATGCACTCTGGATGTCCAATTTTTCTGTGCTGTCTATTTGAGATGAAATGAACATTGTGGACAGTTTTCAGCAAGTTGCAACATTGAAATGAAGAAATTAACTTCTTTTTTTCCATAAACAAGCTCTAAATCATGGTTGATGCACTCTGGATGTCCAATTTTTCTGTGCTGTCTATTTGAGATGAAATGAACATTGTGGACAGTTTTCAGCAAGTTGCAACATTGAAATGAAGAAATTAACTTCTTTTTTTCCATAAACAAGCTCTAAATCATGGTTGATGCACTCTGGATGTCCAATTTTTCTGTGCTGTCTATTTGAGATGAAATGAACATTGTGGACAGTTTTCAGCAAGTTGCAACATTGAAATGAAGAAATTAACTTCTTTTTTTCCATAAACAAGCTCTAAATCATGGTTGATGCACTCTGGATGTCCAATTTTTCTGTGCTGTCTATTTGAGATGAAATGAACATTGTGGACAGTTTTCAGCAAGTTGCAACATTGAAATGAAGAAATTAACTTCTTTTTTTCCATAAACAAGCTCTAAATCATGGTTGATGCACTCTGGATGTCCAATTTTTCTGTGCTGTCTATTTGAGATGAAATGAACATTGTGGACAGTTTTCAGCAAGTTGCAACATTGAAATGAAGAAATTAACTTCTTTTTTTCCATAAACAAGCTCTAAATCATGGTTGATGCACTCTGGATGTCCAATTTTTCTGTGCTGTCTATTTGAGATGAAATGAACATTGTGGACAGTTTTCAGCAAGTTGCAACATTGAAATGAAGAAATTAACTTCTTTTTTTCCATAAACAAGCTCTAAATCATGGTTGATGCACTCTGGATGTCCAATTTTTCTGTGCTGTCTATTTGAGATGAAATGAACATTGTGGACAGTTTTCAGCAAGTTGCAACATTGAAATGAAGAAATTAACTTCTTTTTTTCCATAAACAAGCTCTAAATCATGGTTGATGCACTCTGGATGTCCAATTTTTCTGTGCTGTCTATTTGAGATGAAATGAACATTGTGGACAGTTTTCAGCAAGTTGCAACATTGAAATGAAGAAATTAACTTCTTTTTTTCCATAAACAAGCTCTAAATCATGGTTGATGCACTCTGGATGTCCAATTTTTCTGTGCTGTCTATTTGAGATGAAATGAACATTGTGGACAGTTTTCAGCAAGTTGCAACATTGAAATGAAGAAATTAACTTCTTTTTTTCCATAAACAAGCTCTAAATCATGGTTGATGCACTCTGGATGTCCAATTTTTCTGTGCTGTCTATTTGAGATGAAATGAACATTGTGGACAGTTTTCAGCAAGTTGCAACATTGAAATGAAGAAATTAACTTCTTTTTTTCCATAAACAAGCTCTAAATCATGGTTGATGCACTCTGGATGTCCAATTTTTCTGTGCTGTCTATTTGAGATGAAATGAACATTGTGGACAGTTTTCAGCAAGTTGCAACATTGAAATGAAGAAATTAACTTCTTTTTTTCCATAAACAAGCTCTAAATCATGGTTGATGCACTCTGGATGTCCAATTTTTCTGTGCTGTCTATTTGAGATGAAATGAACATTGTGGACAGTTTTCAGCAAGTTGCAACATTGAAATGAAGAAATTAACTTCTTTTTTTCCATAAACAAGCTCTAAATCATGGTTGATGCACTCTGGATGTCCAATTTTTCTGTGCTGTCTATTTGAGATGAAATGAACATTGTGGACAGTTTTCAGCAAGTTGCAACATTGAAATGAAGAAATTAACTTCTTTTTTTCCATAAACAAGCTCTAAATCATGGTTGATGCACTCTGGATGTCCAATTTTTCTGTGCTGTCTATTTGAGATGAAATGAACATTGTGGACAGTTTTCAGCAAGTTGCAACATTGAAATGAAGAAATTAACTTCTTTTTTTCCATAAACAAGCTCTAAATCATGGTTGATGCACTCTGGATGTCCAATTTTTCTGTGCTGTCTATTTGAGATGAAATGAACATTGTGGACAGTTTTCAGCAAGTTGCAACATTGAAATGAAGAAATTAACTTCTTTTTTTCCATAAACAAGCTCTAAATCATGGTTGATGCACTCTGGATGTCCAATTTTTCTGTGCTGTCTATTTGAGATGAAATGAACATTGTGGACAGTTTTCAGCAAGTTGCAACATTGAAATGAAGAAATTAACTTCTTTTTTTCCATAAACAAGCTCTAAATCATGGTTGATGCACTCTGGATGTCCAATTTTTCTGTGCTGTCTATTTGAGATGAAATGAACATTGTGGACAGTTTTCAGCAAGTTGCAACATTGAAATGAAGAAATTAACTTCTTTTTTTCCATAAACAAGCTCTAAATCATGGTTGATGCACTCTGGATGTCCAATTTTTCTGTGCTGTCTATTTGAGATGAAATGAACATTGTGGACAGTTTTCAGCAAGTTGCAACATTGAAATGAAGAAATTAACTTCTTTTTTTCCATAAACAAGCTCTAAATCATGGTTGATGCACTCTGGATGTCCAATTTTTCTGTGCTGTCTATTTGAGATGAAATGAACATTGTGGACAGTTTTCAGCAAGTTGCAACATTGAAATGAAGAAATTAACTTCTTTTTTTCCATAAACAAGCTCTAAATCATGGTTGATGCACTCTGGATGTCCAATTTTTCTGTGCTGTCTATTTGAGATGAAATGAACATTGTGGACAGTTTTCAGCAAGTTGCAACATTGAAATGAAGAAATTAACTTCTTTTTTTCCATAAACAAGCTCTAAATCATGGTTGATGCACTCTGGATGTCCAATTTTTCTGTGCTGTCTATTTGAGATGAAATGAACATTGTGGACAGTTTTCAGCAAGTTGCAACATTGAAATGAAGAAATTAACTTCTTTTTTTCCATAAACAAGCTCTAAATCATGGTTGATGCACTCTGGATGTCCAATTTTTCTGTGCTGTCTATTTGAGATGAAATGAACATTGTGGACAGTTTTCAGCAAGTTGCAACATTGAAATGAAGAAATTAACTTCTTTTTTTCCATAAACAAGCTCTAAATCATGGTTGATGCACTCTGGATGTCCAATTTTTCTGTGCTGTCTATTTGAGATGAAATGAACATTGTGGACAGTTTTCAGCAAGTTGCAACATTGAAATGAAGAAATTAACTTCTTTTTTTCCATAAACAAGCTCTAAATCATGGTTGATGCACTCTGGATGTCCAATTTTTCTGTGCTGTCTATTTGAGATGAAATGAACATTGTGGACAGTTTTCAGCAAGTTGCAACATTGAAATGAAGAAATTAACTTCTTTTTTTCCATAAACAAGCTCTAAATCATGGTTGATGCACTCTGGATGTCCAATTTTTCTGTGCTGTCTATTTGAGATGAAATGAACATTGTGGACAGTTTTCAGCAAGTTGCAACATTGAAATGAAGAAATTAACTTCTTTTTTTCCATAAACAAGCTCTAAATCATGGTTGATGCACTCTGGATGTCCAATTTTTCTGTGCTGTCTATTTGAGATGAAATGAACATTGTGGACAGTTTTCAGCAAGTTGCAACATTGAAATGAAGAAATTAACTTCTTTTTTTCCATAAACAAGCTCTAAATCATGGTTGATGCACTCTGGATGTCCAATTTTTCTGTGCTGTCTATTTGAGATGAAATGAACATTGTGGACAGTTTTCAGCAAGTTGCAACATTGAAATGAAGAAATTAACTTCTTTTTTTCCATAAACAAGCTCTAAATCATGGTTGATGCACTCTGGATGTCCAATTTTTCTGTGCTGTCTATTTGAGATGAAATGAACATTGTGGACAGTTTTCAGCAAGTTGCAACATTGAAATGAAGAAATTAACTTCTTTTTTTCCATAAACAAGCTCTAAATCATGGTTGATGCACTCTGGATGTCCAATTTTTCTGTGCTGTCTATTTGAGATGAAATGAACATTGTGGACAGTTTTCAGCAAGTTGCAACATTGAAATGAAGAAATTAACTTCTTTTTTTCCATAAACAAGCTCTAAATCATGGTTGATGCACTCTGGATGTCCAATTTTTCTGTGCTGTCTATTTGAGATGAAATGAACATTGTGGACAGTTTTCAGCAAGTTGCAACATTGAAATGAAGAAATTAACTTCTTTTTTTCCATAAACAAGCTCTAAATCATGGTTGATGCACTCTGGATGTCCAATTTTTCTGTGCTGTCTATTTGAGATGAAATGAACATTGTGGACAGTTTTCAGCAAGTTGCAACATTGAAATGAAGAAATTAACTTCTTTTTTTCCATAAACAAGCTCTAAATCATGGTTGATGCACTCTGGATGTCCAATTTTTCTGTGCTGTCTATTTGAGATGAAATGAACATTGTGGACAGTTTTCAGCAAGTTGCAACATTGAAATGAAGAAATTAACTTCTTTTTTTCCATAAACAAGCTCTAAATCATGGTTGATGCACTCTGGATGTCCAATTTTTCTGTGCTGTCTATTTGAGATGAAATGAACATTGTGGACAGTTTTCAGCAAGTTGCAACATTGAAATGAAGAAATTAACTTCTTTTTTTCCATAAACAAGCTCTAAATCATGGTTGATGCACTCTGGATGTCCAATTTTTCTGTGCTGTCTATTTGAGATGAAATGAACATTGTGGACAGTTTTCAGCAAGTTGCAACATTGAAATGAAGAAATTAACTTCTTTTTTTCCATAAACAAGCTCTAAATCATGGTTGATGCACTCTGGATGTCCAATTTTTCTGTGCTGTCTATTTGAGATGAAATGAACATTGTGGACAGTTTTCAGCAAGTTGCAACATTGAAATGAAGAAATTAACTTCTTTTTTTCCATAAACAAGCTCTAAATCATGGTTGATGCACTCTGGATGTCCAATTTTTCTGTGCTGTCTATTTGAGATGAAATGAACATTGTGGACAGTTTTCAGCAAGTTGCAACATTGAAATGAAGAAATTAACTTCTTTTTTTCCATAAACAAGCTCTAAATCATGGTTGATGCACTCTGGATGTCCAATTTTTCTGTGCTGTCTATTTGAGATGAAATGAACATTGTGGACAGTTTTCAGCAAGTTGCAACATTGAAATGAAGAAATTAACTTCTTTTTTTCCATAAACAAGCTCTAAATCATGGTTGATGCACTCTGGATGTCCAATTTTTCTGTGCTGTCTATTTGAGATGAAATGAACATTGTGGACAGTTTTCAGCAAGTTGCAACATTGAAATGAAGAAATTAACTTCTTTTTTTCCATAAACAAGCTCTAAATCATGGTTGATGCACTCTGGATGTCCAATTTTTCTGTGCTGTCTATTTGAGATGAAATGAACATTGTGGACAGTTTTCAGCAAGTTGCAACATTGAAATGAAGAAATTAACTTCTTTTTTTCCATAAACAAGCTCTAAATCATGGTTGATGCACTCTGGATGTCCAATTTTTCTGTGCTGTCTATTTGAGATGAAATGAACATTGTGGACAGTTTTCAGCAAGTTGCAACATTGAAATGAAGAAATTAACTTCTTTTTTTCCATAAACAAGCTCTAAATCATGGTTGATGCACTCTGGATGTCCAATTTTTCTGTGCTGTCTATTTGAGATGAAATGAACATTGTGGACAGTTTTCAGCAAGTTGCAACATTGAAATGAAGAAATTAACTTCTTTTTTTCCATAAACAAGCTCTAAATCATGGTTGATGCACTCTGGATGTCCAATTTTTCTGTGCTGTCTATTTGAGATGAAATGAACATTGTGGACAGTTTTCAGCAAGTTGCAACATTGAAATGAAGAAATTAACTTCTTTTTTTCCATAAACAAGCTCTAAATCATGGTTGATGCACTCTGGATGTCCAATTTTTCTGTGCTGTCTATTTGAGATGAAATGAACATTGTGGACAGTTTTCAGCAAGTTGCAACATTGAAATGAAGAAATTAACTTCTTTTTTTCCATAAACAAGCTCTAAATCATGGTTGATGCACTCTGGATGTCCAATTTTTCTGTGCTGTCTATTTGAGATGAAATGAACATTGTGGACAGTTTTCAGCAAGTTGCAACATTGAAATGAAGAAATTAACTTCTTTTTTTCCATAAACAAGCTCTAAATCATGGTTGATGCACTCTGGATGTCCAATTTTTCTGTGCTGTCTATTTGAGATGAAATGAACATTGTGGACAGTTTTCAGCAAGTTGCAACATTGAAATGAAGAAATTAACTTCTTTTTTTCCATAAACAAGCTCTAAATCATGGTTGATGCACTCTGGATGTCCAATTTTTCTGTGCTGTCTATTTGAGATGAAATGAACATTGTGGACAGTTTTCAGCAAGTTGCAACATTGAAATGAAGAAATTAACTTCTTTTTTTCCATAAACAAGCTCTAAATCATGGTTGATGCACTCTGGATGTCCAATTTTTCTGTGCTGTCTATTTGAGATGAAATGAACATTGTGGACAGTTTTCAGCAAGTTGCAACATTGAAATGAAGAAATTAACTTCTTTTTTTCCATAAACAAGCTCTAAATCATGGTTGATGCACTCTGGATGTCCAATTTTTCTGTGCTGTCTATTTGAGATGAAATGAACATTGTGGACAGTTTTCAGCAAGTTGCAACATTGAAATGAAGAAATTAACTTCTTTTTTTCCATAAACAAGCTCTAAATCATGGTTGATGCACTCTGGATGTCCAATTTTTCTGTGCTGTCTATTTGAGATGAAATGAACATTGTGGACAGTTTTCAGCAAGTTGCAACATTGAAATGAAGAAATTAACTTCTTTTTTTCCATAAACAAGCTCTAAATCATGGTTGATGCACTCTGGATGTCCAATTTTTCTGTGCTGTCTATTTGAGATGAAATGAACATTGTGGACAGTTTTCAGCAAGTTGCAACATTGAAATGAAGAAATTAACTTCTTTTTTTCCATAAACAAGCTCTAAATCATGGTTGATGCACTCTGGATGTCCAATTTTTCTGTGCTGTCTATTTGAGATGAAATGAACATTGTGGACAGTTTTCAGCAAGTTGCAACATTGAAATGAAGAAATTAACTTCTTTTTTTCCATAAACAAGCTCTAAATCATGGTTGATGCACTCTGGATGTCCAATTTTTCTGTGCTGTCTATTTGAGATGAAATGAACATTGTGGACAGTTTTCAGCAAGTTGCAACATTGAAATGAAGAAATTAACTTCTTTTTTTCCATAAACAAGCTCTAAATCATGGTTGATGCACTCTGGATGTCCAATTTTTCTGTGCTGTCTATTTGAGATGAAATGAACATTGTGGACAGTTTTCAGCAAGTTGCAACATTGAAATGAAGAAATTAACTTCTTTTTTTCCATAAACAAGCTCTAAATCATGGTTGATGCACTCTGGATGTCCAATTTTTCTGTGCTGTCTATTTGAGATGAAATGAACATTGTGGACAGTTTTCAGCAAGTTGCAACATTGAAATGAAGAAATTAACTTCTTTTTTTCCATAAACAAGCTCTAAATCATGGTTGATGCACTCTGGATGTCCAATTTTTCTGTGCTGTCTATTTGAGATGAAATGAACATTGTGGACAGTTTTCAGCAAGTTGCAACATTGAAATGAAGAAATTAACTTCTTTTTTTCCATAAACAAGCTCTAAATCATGGTTGATGCACTCTGGATGTCCAATTTTTCTGTGCTGTCTATTTGAGATGAAATGAACATTGTGGACAGTTTTCAGCAAGTTGCAACATTGAAATGAAGAAATTAACTTCTTTTTTTCCATAAACAAGCTCTAAATCATGGTTGATGCACTCTGGATGTCCAATTTTTCTGTGCTGTCTATTTGAGATGAAATGAACATTGTGGACAGTTTTCAGCAAGTTGCAACATTGAAATGAAGAAATTAACTTCTTTTTTTCCATAAACAAGCTCTAAATCATGGTTGATGCACTCTGGATGTCCAATTTTTCTGTGCTGTCTATTTGAGATGAAATGAACATTGTGGACAGTTTTCAGCAAGTTGCAACATTGAAATGAAGAAATTAACTTCTTTTTTTCCATAAACAAGCTCTAAATCATGGTTGATGCACTCTGGATGTCCAATTTTTCTGTGCTGTCTATTTGAGATGAAATGAACATTGTGGACAGTTTTCAGCAAGTTGCAACATTGAAATGAAGAAATTAACTTCTTTTTTTCCATAAACAAGCTCTAAATCATGGTTGATGCACTCTGGATGTCCAATTTTTCTGTGCTGTCTATTTGAGATGAAATGAACATTGTGGACAGTTTTCAGCAAGTTGCAACATTGAAATGAAGAAATTAACTTCTTTTTTTCCATAAACAAGCTCTAAATCATGGTTGATGCACTCTGGATGTCCAATTTTTCTGTGCTGTCTATTTGAGATGAAATGAACATTGTGGACAGTTTTCAGCAAGTTGCAACATTGAAATGAAGAAATTAACTTCTTTTTTTCCATAAACAAGCTCTAAATCATGGTTGATGCACTCTGGATGTCCAATTTTTCTGTGCTGTCTATTTGAGATGAAATGAACATTGTGGACAGTTTTCAGCAAGTTGCAACATTGAAATGAAGAAATTAACTTCTTTTTTTCCATAAACAAGCTCTAAATCATGGTTGATGCACTCTGGATGTCCAATTTTTCTGTGCTGTCTATTTGAGATGAAATGAACATTGTGGACAGTTTTCAGCAAGTTGCAACATTGAAATGAAGAAATTAACTTTTTTTTTCCATAAACAAGCTCTAAATCATGGTTGATGCACTCTGGATGTCCAATTTTTCTGTGCTGTCTATTTGAGATGAAATGAACATTGTGGACAGTTTTCAGCAAGTTGCAACATTGAAATGAAGAAATTAACTTCTTTTTTTCCATAAACAAGCTCTAAATCATGGTTGATGCACTCTGGATGTCCAATTTTTCTGTGCTGTCTATTTGAGATGAAATGAACATTGTGGACAGTTTTCAGCAAGTTGCAACATTGAAATGAAGAAATTAACTTCTTTTTTTCCATAAACAAGCTCTAAATCATGGTTGATGCACTCTGGATGTCCAATTTTTCTGTGCTGTCTATTTGAGATGAAATGAACATTGTGGACAGTTTTCAGCAAGTTGCAACATTGAAATGAAGAAATTAACTTCTTTTTTTCCATAAACAAGCTCTAAATCATGGTTGATGCACTCTGGATGTCCAATTTTTCTGTGCTGTCTATTTGAGATGAAATGAACATTGTGGACAGTTTTCAGCAAGTTGCAACATTGAAATGAAGAAATTAACTTCTTTTTTTCCATAAACAAGCTCTAAATCATGGTTGATGCACTCTGGATGTCCAATTTTTCTGTGCTGTCTATTTGAGATGAAATGAACATTGTGGACAGTTTTCAGCAAGTTGCAACATTGAAATGAAGAAATTAACTTCTTTTTTTCCATAAACAAGCTCTAAATCATGGTTGATGCACTCTGGATGTCCAATTTTTCTGTGCTGTCTATTTGAGATGAAATGAACATTGTGGACAGTTTTCAGCAAGTTGCAACATTGAAATGAAGAAATTAACTTCTTTTTTTCCATAAACAAGCTCTAAATCATGGTTGATGCACTCTGGATGTCCAATTTTTCTGTGCTGTCTATTTGAGATGAAATGAACATTGTGGACAGTTTTCAGCAAGTTGCAACATTGAAATGAAGAAATTAACTTCTTTTTTTCCATAAACAAGCTCTAAATCATGGTTGATGCACTCTGGATGTCCAATTTTTCTGTGCTGTCTATTTGAGATGAAATGAACATTGTGGACAGTTTTCAGCAAGTTGCAACATTGAAATGAAGAAATTAACTTCTTTTTTTCCATAAACAAGCTCTAAATCATGGTTGATGCACTCTGGATGTCCAATTTTTCTGTGCTGTCTATTTGAGATGAAATGAACATTGTGGACAGTTTTCAGCAAGTTGCAACATTGAAATGAAGAAATTAACTTCTTTTTTTCCATAAACAAGCTCTAAATCATGGTTGATGCACTCTGGATGTCCAATTTTTCTGTGCTGTCTATTTGAGATGAAATGAACATTGTGGACAGTTTTCAGCAAGTTGCAACATTGAAATGAAGAAATTAACTTCTTTTTTTCCATAAACAAGCTCTAAATCATGGTTGATGCACTCTGGATGTCCAATTTTTCTGTGCTGTCTATTTGAGATGAAATGAACATTGTGGACAGTTTTCAGCAAGTTGCAACATTGAAATGAAGAAATTAACTTCTTTTTTTCCATAAACAAGCTCTAAATCATGGTTGATGCACTCTGGATGTCCAATTTTTCTGTGCTGTCTATTTGAGATGAAATGAACATTGTGGACAGTTTTCAGCAAGTTGCAACATTGAAATGAAGAAATTAACTTCTTTTTTTCCATAAACAAGCTCTAAATCATGGTTGATGCACTCTGGATGTCCAATTTTTCTGTGCTGTCTATTTGAGATGAAATGAACATTGTGGACAGTTTTCAGCAAGTTGCAACATTGAAATGAAGAAATTAACTTCTTTTTTTCCATAAACAAGCTCTAAATCATGGTTGATGCACTCTGGATGTCCAATTTTTCTGTGCTGTCTATTTGAGATGAAATGAACATTGTGGACAGTTTTCAGCAAGTTGCAACATTGAAATGAAGAAATTAACTTCTTTTTTTCCATAAACAAGCTCTAAATCATGGTTGATGCACTCTGGATGTCCAATTTTTCTGTGCTGTCTATTTGAGATGAAATGAACATTGTGGACAGTTTTCAGCAAGTTGCAACATTGAAATGAAGAAATTAACTTCTTTTTTTCCATAAACAAGCTCTAAATCATGGTTGATGCACTCTGGATGTCCAATTTTTCTGTGCTGTCTATTTGAGATGAAATGAACATTGTGGACAGTTTTCAGCAAGTTGCAACATTGAAATGAAGAAATTAACTTCTTTTTTTCCATAAACAAGCTCTAAATCATGGTTGATGCACTCTGGATGTCCAATTTTTCTGTGCTGTCTATTTGAGATGAAATGAACATTGTGGACAGTTTTCAGCAAGTTGCAACATTGAAATGAAGAAATTAACTTCTTTTTTTCCATAAACAAGCTCTAAATCATGGTTGATGCACTCTGGATGTCCAATTTTTCTGTGCTGTCTATTTGAGATGAAATGAACATTGTGGACAGTTTTCAGCAAGTTGCAACATTGAAATGAAGAAATTAACTTCTTTTTTTCCATAAACAAGCTCTAAATCATGGTTGATGCACTCTGGATGTCCAATTTTTCTGTGCTGTCTATTTGAGATGAAATGAACATTGTGGACAGTTTTCAGCAAGTTGCAACATTGAAATGAAGAAATTAACTTCTTTTTTTCCATAAACAAGCTCTAAATCATGGTTGATGCACTCTGGATGTCCAATTTTTCTGTGCTGTCTATTTGAGATGAAATGAACATTGTGGACAGTTTTCAGCAAGTTGCAACATTGAAATGAAGAAATTAACTTCTTTTTTTCCATAAACAAGCTCTAAATCATGGTTGATGCACTCTGGATGTCCAATTTTTCTGTGCTGTCTATTTGAGATGAAATGAACATTGTGGACAGTTTTCAGCAAGTTGCAACATTGAAATGAAGAAATTAACTTCTTTTTTTCCATAAACAAGCTCTAAATCATGGTTGATGCACTCTGGATGTCCAATTTTTCTGTGCTGTCTATTTGAGATGAAATGAACATTGTGGACAGTTTTCAGCAAGTTGCAACATTGAAATGAAGAAATTAACTTCTTTTTTTCCATAAACAAGCTCTAAATCATGGTTGATGCACTCTGGATGTCCAATTTTTCTGTGCTGTCTATTTGAGATGAAATGAACATTGTGGACAGTTTTCAGCAAGTTGCAACATTGAAATGAAGAAATTAACTTCTTTTTTTCCATAAACAAGCTCTAAATCATGGTTGATGCACTCTGGATGTCCAATTTTTCTGTGCTGTCTATTTGAGATGAAATGAACATTGTGGACAGTTTTCAGCAAGTTGCAACATTGAAATGAAGAAATTAACTTCTTTTTTTCCATAAACAAGCTCTAAATCATGGTTGATGCACTCTGGATGTCCAATTTTTCTGTGCTGTCTATTTGAGATGAAATGAACATTGTGGACAGTTTTCAGCAAGTTGCAACATTGAAATGAAGAAATTAACTTCTTTTTTTCCATAAACAAGCTCTAAATCATGGTTGATGCACTCTGGATGTCCAATTTTTCTGTGCTGTCTATTTGAGATGAAATGAACATTGTGGACAGTTTTCAGCAAGTTGCAACATTGAAATGAAGAAATTAACTTCTTTTTTTCCATAAACAAGCTCTAAATCATGGTTGATGCACTCTGGATGTCCAATTTTTCTGTGCTGTCTATTTGAGATGAAATGAACATTGTGGACAGTTTTCAGCAAGTTGCAACATTGAAATGAAGAAATTAACTTCTTTTTTTCCATAAACAAGCTCTAAATCATGGTTGATGCACTCTGGATGTCCAATTTTTCTGTGCTGTCTATTTGAGATGAAATGAACATTGTGGACAGTTTTCAGCAAGTTGCAACATTGAAATGAAGAAATTAACTTCTTTTTTTCCATAAACAAGCTCTAAATCATGGTTGATGCACTCTGGATGTCCAATTTTTCTGTGCTGTCTATTTGAGATGAAATGAACATTGTGGACAGTTTTCAGCAAGTTGCAACATTGAAATGAAGAAATTAACTTCTTTTTTTCCATAAACAAGCTCTAAATCATGGTTGATGCACTCTGGATGTCCAATTTTTCTGTGCTGTCTATTTGAGATGAAATGAACATTGTGGACAGTTTTCAGCAAGTTGCAACATTGAAATGAAGAAATTAACTTCTTTTTTTCCATAAACAAGCTCTAAATCATGGTTGATGCACTCTGGATGTCCAATTTTTCTGTGCTGTCTATTTGAGATGAAATGAACATTGTGGACAGTTTTCAGCAAGTTGCAACATTGAAATGAAGAAATTAACTTCTTTTTTCCATAAACAAGCTCTAAATCATGGTTGATGCACTCTGGATGTCCAATTTTTCTGTGCTGTCTATTTGAGATGAAATGAACATTGTGGACAGTTTTCAGCAAGTTGCAACATTGAAATGAAGAAATTAACTTCTTTTTTTCCATAAACAAGCTCTAAATCATGGTTGATGCACTCTGGATGTCCAATTTTTCTGTGCTGTCTATTTGAGATGAAATGAACATTGTGGACAGTTTTCAGCAAGTTGCAACATTGAAATGAAGAAATTAACTTCTTTTTTTCCATAAACAAGCTCTAAATCATGGTTGATGCACTCTGGATGTCCAATTTTTCTGTGCTGTCTATTTGAGATGAAATGAACATTGTGGACAGTTTTCAGCAAGTTGCAACATTGAAATGAAGAAATTAACTTCTTTTTTTCCATAAACAAGCTCTAAATCATGGTTGATGCACTCTGGATGTCCAATTTTTCTGTGCTGTCTATTTGAGATGAAATGAACATTGTGGACAGTTTTCAGCAAGTTGCAACATTGAAATGAAGAAATTAACTTCTTTTTTTCCATAAACAAGCTCTAAATCATGGTTGATGCACTCTGGATGTCCAATTTTTCTGTGCTGTCTATTTGAGATGAAATGAACATTGTGGACAGTTTTCAGCAAGTTGCAACATTGAAATGAAGAAATTAACTTCTTTTTTTCCATAAACAAGCTCTAAATCATGGTTGATGCACTCTGGATGTCCAATTTTTCTGTGCTGTCTATTTGAGATGAAATGAACATTGTGGACAGTTTTCAGCAAGTTGCAACATTGAAATGAAGAAATTAACTTCTTTTTTTCCATAAACAAGCTCTAAATCATGGTTGATGCACTCTGGATGTCCAATTTTTCTGTGCTGTCTATTTGAGATGAAATGAACATTGTGGACAGTTTTCAGCAAGTTGCAACATTGAAATGAAGAAATTAACTTCTTTTTTTCCATAAACAAGCTCTAAATCATGGTTGATGCACTCTGGATGTCCAATTTTTCTGTGCTGTCTATTTGAGATGAAATGAACATTGTGGACAGTTTTCAGCAAGTTGCAACATTGAAATGAAGAAATTAACTTCTTTTTTTCCATAAACAAGCTCTAAATCATGGTTGATGCACTCTGGATGTCCAATTTTTCTGTGCTGTCTATTTGAGATGAAATGAACATTGTGGACAGTTTTCAGCAAGTTGCAACATTGAAATGAAGAAATTAACTTCTTTTTTTCCATAAACAAGCTCTAAATCATGGTTGATGCACTCTGGATGTCCAATTTTTCTGTGCTGTCTATTTGAGATGAAATGAACATTGTGGACAGTTTTCAGCAAGTTGCAACATTGAAATGAAGAAATTAACTTCTTTTTTTCCATAAACAAGCTCTAAATCATGGTTGATGCACTCTGGATGTCCAATTTTTCTGTGCTGTCTATTTGAGATGAAATGAACATTGTGGACAGTTTTCAGCAAGTTGCAACATTGAAATGAAGAAATTAACTTCTTTTTTTCCATAAACAAGCTCTAAATCATGGTTGATGCACTCTGGATGTCCAATTTTTCTGTGCTGTCTATTTGAGATGAAATGAACATTGTGGACAGTTTTCAGCAAGTTGCAACATTGAAATGAAGAAATTAACTTCTTTTTTTCCATAAACAAGCTCTAAATCATGGTTGATGCACTCTGGATGTCCAATTTTTCTGTGCTGTCTATTTGAGATGAAATGAACATTGTGGACAGTTTTCAGCAAGTTGCAACATTGAAATGAAGAAATTAACTTCTTTTTTTCCATAAACAAGCTCTAAATCATGGTTGATGCACTCTGGATGTCCAATTTTTCTGTGCTGTCTATTTGAGATGAAATGAACATTGTGGACAGTTTTCAGCAAGTTGCAACATTGAAATGAAGAAATTAACTTCTTTTTTTCCATAAACAAGCTCTAAATCATGGTTGATGCACTCTGGATGTCCAATTTTTCTGTGCTGTCTATTTGAGATGAAATGAACATTGTGGACAGTTTTCAGCAAGTTGCAACATTGAAATGAAGAAATTAACTTCTTTTTTTCCATAAACAAGCTCTAAATCATGGTTGATGCACTCTGGATGTCCAATTTTTCTGTGCTGTCTATTTGAGATGAAATGAACATTGTGGACAGTTTTCAGCAAGTTGCAACATTGAAATGAAGAAATTAACTTCTTTTTTTCCATAAACAAGCTCTAAATCATGGTTGATGCACTCTGGATGTCCAATTTTTCTGTGCTGTCTATTTGAGATGAAATGAACATTGTGGACAGTTTTCAGCAAGTTGCAACATTGAAATGAAGAAATTAACTTCTTTTTTTCCATAAACAAGCTCTAAATCATGGTTGATGCACTCTGGATGTCCAATTTTTCTGTGCTGTCTATTTGAGATGAAATGAACATTGTGGACAGTTTTCAGCAAGTTGCAACATTGAAATGAAGAAATTAACTTCTTTTTTTCCATAAACAAGCTCTAAATCATGGTTGATGCACTCTGGATGTCCAATTTTTCTGTGCTGTCTATTTGAGATGAAATGAACATTGTGGACAGTTTTCAGCAAGTTGCAACATTGAAATGAAGAAATTAACTTCTTTTTTTCCATAAACAAGCTCTAAATCATGGTTGATGCACTCTGGATGTCCAATTTTTCTGTGCTGTCTATTTGAGATGAAATGAACATTGTGGACAGTTTTCAGCAAGTTGCAACATTGAAATGAAGAAATTAACTTCTTTTTTTCCATAAACAAGCTCTAAATCATGGTTGATGCACTCTGGATGTCCAATTTTTCTGTGCTGTCTATTTGAGATGAAATGAACATTGTGGACAGTTTTCAGCAAGTTGCAACATTGAAATGAAGAAATTAACTTCTTTTTTTCCATAAACAAGCTCTAAATCATGGTTGATGCACTCTGGATGTCCAATTTTTCTGTGCTGTCTATTTGAGATGAAATGAACATTGTGGACAGTTTTCAGCAAGTTGCAACATTGAAATGAAGAAATTAACTTCTTTTTTTCCATAAACAAGCTCTAAATCATGGTTGATGCACTCTGGATGTCCAATTTTTCTGTGCTGTCTATTTGAGATGAAATGAACATTGTGGACAGTTTTCAGCAAGTTGCAACATTGAAATGAAGAAATTAACTTCTTTTTTTCCATAAACAAGCTCTAAATCATGGTTGATGCACTCTGGATGTCCAATTTTTCTGTGCTGTCTATTTGAGATGAAATGAACATTGTGGACAGTTTTCAGCAAGTTGCAACATTGAAATGAAGAAATTAACTTCTTTTTTTCCATAAACAAGCTCTAAATCATGGTTGATGCACTCTGGATGTCCAATTTTTCTGTGCTGTCTATTTGAGATGAAATGAACATTGTGGACAGTTTTCAGCAAGTTGCAACATTGAAATGAAGAAATTAACTTCTTTTTTTCCATAAACAAGCTCTAAATCATGGTTGATGCACTCTGGATGTCCAATTTTTCTGTGCTGTCTATTTGAGATGAAATGAACATTGTGGACAGTTTTCAGCAAGTTGCAACATTGAAATGAAGAAATTAACTTCTTTTTTTCCATAAACAAGCTCTAAATCATGGTTGATGCACTCTGGATGTCCAATTTTTCTGTGCTGTCTATTTGAGATGAAATGAACATTGTGGACAGTTTTCAGCAAGTTGCAACATTGAAATGAAGAAATTAACTTCTTTTTTTCCATAAACAAGCTCTAAATCATGGTTGATGCACTCTGGATGTCCAATTTTTCTGTGCTGTCTATTTGAGATGAAATGAACATTGTGGACAGTTTTCAGCAAGTTGCAACATTGAAATGAAGAAATTAACTTCTTTTTTTCCATAAACAAGCTCTAAATCATGGTTGATGCACTCTGGATGTCCAATTTTTCTGTGCTGTCTATTTGAGATGAAATGAACATTGTGGACAGTTTTCAGCAAGTTGCAACATTGAAATGAAGAAATTAACTTCTTTTTTTCCATAAACAAGCTCTAAATCATGGTTGATGCACTCTGGATGTCCAATTTTTCTGTGCTGTCTATTTGAGATGAAATGAACATTGTGGACAGTTTTCAGCAAGTTGCAACATTGAAATGAAGAAATTAACTTCTTTTTTTCCATAAACAAGCTCTAAATCATGGTTGATGCACTCTGGATGTCCAATTTTTCTGTGCTGTCTATTTGAGATGAAATGAACATTGTGGACAGTTTTCAGCAAGTTGCAACATTGAAATGAAGAAATTAACTTCTTTTTTTCCATAAACAAGCTCTAAATCATGGTTGATGCACTCTGGATGTCCAATTTTTCTGTGCTGTCTATTTGAGATGAAATGAACATTGTGGACAGTTTTCAGCAAGTTGCAACATTGAAATGAAGAAATTAACTTCTTTTTTTCCATAAACAAGCTCTAAATCATGGTTGATGCACTCTGGATGTCCAATTTTTCTGTGCTGTCTATTTGAGATGAAATGAACATTGTGGACAGTTTTCAGCAAGTTGCAACATTGAAATGAAGAAATTAACTTCTTTTTTTCCATAAACAAGCTCTAAATCATGGTTGATGCACTCTGGATGTCCAATTTTTCTGTGCTGTCTATTTGAGATGAAATGAACATTGTGGACAGTTTTCAGCAAGTTGCAACATTGAAATGAAGAAATTAACTTCTTTTTTTCCATAAACAAGCTCTAAATCATGGTTGATGCACTCTGGATGTCCAATTTTTCTGTGCTGTCTATTTGAGATGAAATGAACATTGTGGACAGTTTTCAGCAAGTTGCAACATTGAAATGAAGAAATTAACTTCTTTTTTTCCATAAACAAGCTCTAAATCATGGTTGATGCACTCTGGATGTCCAATTTTTCTGTGCTGTCTATTTGAGATGAAATGAACATTGTGGACAGTTTTCAGCAAGTTGCAACATTGAAATGAAGAAATTAACTTCTTTTTTTCCATAAACAAGCTCTAAATCATGGTTGATGCACTCTGGATGTCCAATTTTTCTGTGCTGTCTATTTGAGATGAAATGAACATTGTGGACAGTTTTCAGCAAGTTGCAACATTGAAATGAAGAAATTAACTTCTTTTTTTCCATAAACAAGCTCTAAATCATGGTTGATGCACTCTGGATGTCCAATTTTTCTGTGCTGTCTATTTGAGATGAAATGAACATTGTGGACAGTTTTCAGCAAGTTGCAACATTGAAATGAAGAAATTAACTTCTTTTTTTCCATAAACAAGCTCTAAATCATGGTTGATGCACTCTGGATGTCCAATTTTTCTGTGCTGTCTATTTGAGATGAAATGAACATTGTGGACAGTTTTCAGCAAGTTGCAACATTGAAATGAAGAAATTAACTTCTTTTTTTCCATAAACAAGCTCTAAATCATGGTTGATGCACTCTGGATGTCCAATTTTTCTGTGCTGTCTATTTGAGATGAAATGAACATTGTGGACAGTTTTCAGCAAGTTGCAACATTGAAATGAAGAAATTAACTTCTTTTTTTCCATAAACAAGCTCTAAATCATGGTTGATGCACTCTGGATGTCCAATTTTTCTGTGCTGTCTATTTGAGATGAAATGAACATTGTGGACAGTTTTCAGCAAGTTGCAACATTGAAATGAAGAAATTAACTTCTTTTTTTCCATAAACAAGCTCTAAATCATGGTTGATGCACTCTGGATGTCCAATTTTTCTGTGCTGTCTATTTGAGATGAAATGAACATTGTGGACAGTTTTCAGCAAGTTGCAACATTGAAATGAAGAAATTAACTTCTTTTTTTCCATAAACAAGCTCTAAATCATGGTTGATGCACTCTGGATGTCCAATTTTTCTGTGCTGTCTATTTGAGATGAAATGAACATTGTGGACAGTTTTCAGCAAGTTGCAACATTGAAATGAAGAAATTAACTTCTTTTTTTCCATAAACAAGCTCTAAATCATGGTTGATGCACTCTGGATGTCCAATTTTTCTGTGCTGTCTATTTGAGATGAAATGAACATTGTGGACAGTTTTCAGCAAGTTGCAACATTGAAATGAAGAAATTAACTTCTTTTTTTCCATAAACAAGCTCTAAATCATGGTTGATGCACTCTGGATGTCCAATTTTTCTGTGCTGTCTATTTGAGATGAAATGAACATTGTGGACAGTTTTCAGCAAGTTGCAACATTGAAATGAAGAAATTAACTTCTTTTTTTCCATAAACAAGCTCTAAATCATGGTTGATGCACTCTGGATGTCCAATTTTTCTGTGCTGTCTATTTGAGATGAAATGAACATTGTGGACAGTTTTCAGCAAGTTGCAACATTGAAATGAAGAAATTAACTTCTTTTTTTCCATAAACAAGCTCTAAATCATGGTTGATGCACTCTGGATGTCCAATTTTTCTGTGCTGTCTATTTGAGATGAAATGAACATTGTGGACAGTTTTCAGCAAGTTGCAACATTGAAATGAAGAAATTAACTTCTTTTTTTCCATAAACAAGCTCTAAATCATGGTTGATGCACTCTGGATGTCCAATTTTTCTGTGCTGTCTATTTGAGATGAAATGAACATTGTGGACAGTTTTCAGCAAGTTGCAACATTGAAATGAAGAAATTAACTTCTTTTTTTCCATAAACAAGCTCTAAATCATGGTTGATGCACTCTGGATGTCCAATTTTTCTGTGCTGTCTATTTGAGATGAAATGAACATTGTGGACAGTTTTCAGCAAGTTGCAACATTGAAATGAAGAAATTAACTTCTTTTTTTCCATAAACAAGCTCTAAATCATGGTTGATGCACTCTGGATGTCCAATTTTTCTGTGCTGTCTATTTGAGATGAAATGAACATTGTGGACAGTTTTCAGCAAGTTGCAACATTGAAATGAAGAAATTAACTTCTTTTTTTCCATAAACAAGCTCTAAATCATGGTTGATGCACTCTGGATGTCCAATTTTTCTGTGCTGTCTATTTGAGATGAAATGAACATTGTGGACAGTTTTCAGCAAGTTGCAACATTGAAATGAAGAAATTAACTTCTTTTTTTCCATAAACAAGCTCTAAATCATGGTTGATGCACTCTGGATGTCCAATTTTTCTGTGCTGTCTATTTGAGATGAAATGAACATTGTGGACAGTTTTCAGCAAGTTGCAACATTGAAATGAAGAAATTAACTTCTTTTTTTCCATAAACAAGCTCTAAATCATGGTTGATGCACTCTGGATGTCCAATTTTTCTGTGCTGTCTATTTGAGATGAAATGAACATTGTGGACAGTTTTCAGCAAGTTGCAACATTGAAATGAAGAAATTAACTTCTTTTTTTCCATAAACAAGCTCTAAATCATGGTTGATGCACTCTGGATGTCCAATTTTTCTGTGCTGTCTATTTGAGATGAAATGAACATTGTGGACAGTTTTCAGCAAGTTGCAACATTGAAATGAAGAAATTAACTTCTTTTTTTCCATAAACAAGCTCTAAATCATGGTTGATGCACTCTGGATGTCCAATTTTTCTGTGCTGTCTATTTGAGATGAAATGAACATTGTGGACAGTTTTCAGCAAGTTGCAACATTGAAATGAAGAAATTAACTTCTTTTTTCCATAAACAAGCTCTAAATCATGGTTGATGCACTCTGGATGTCCAATTTTTCTGTGCTGTCTATTTGAGATGAAATGAACATTGTGGACAGTTTTCAGCAAGTTGCAACATTGAAATGAAGAAATTAACTTCTTTTTTTCCATAAACAAGCTCTAAATCATGGTTGATGCACTCTGGATGTCCAATTTTTCTGTGCTGTCTATTTGAGATGAAATGAACATTGTGGACAGTTTTCAGCAAGTTGCAACATTGAAATGAAGAAATTAACTTCTTTTTTTCCATAAACAAGCTCTAAATCATGGTTGATGCACTCTGGATGTCCAATTTTTCTGTGCTGTCTATTTGAGATGAAATGAACATTGTGGACAGTTTTCAGCAAGTTGCAACATTGAAATGAAGAAATTAACTTCTTTTTTTCCATAAACAAGCTCTAAATCATGGTTGATGCACTCTGGATGTCCAATTTTTCTGTGCTGTCTATTTGAGATGAAATGAACATTGTGGACAGTTTTCAGCAAGTTGCAACATTGAAATGAAGAAATTAACTTCTTTTTTTCCATAAACAAGCTCTAAATCATGGTTGATGCACTCTGGATGTCCAATTTTTCTGTGCTGTCTATTTGAGATGAAATGAACATTGTGGACAGTTTTCAGCAAGTTGCAACATTGAAATGAAGAAATTAACTTCTTTTTTTCCATAAACAAGCTCTAAATCATGGTTGATGCACTCTGGATGTCCAATTTTTCTGTGCTGTCTATTTGAGATGAAATGAACATTGTGGACAGTTTTCAGCAAGTTGCAACATTGAAATGAAGAAATTAACTTCTTTTTTTCCATAAACAAGCTCTAAATCATGGTTGATGCACTCTGGATGTCCAATTTTTCTGTGCTGTCTATTTGAGATGAAATGAACATTGTGGACAGTTTTCAGCAAGTTGCAACATTGAAATGAAGAAATTAACTTCTTTTTTTCCATAAACAAGCTCTAAATCATGGTTGATGCACTCTGGATGTCCAATTTTTCTGTGCTGTCTATTTGAGATGAAATGAACATTGTGGACAGTTTTCAGCAAGTTGCAACATTGAAATGAAGAAATTAACTTCTTTTTTTCCATAAACAAGCTCTAAATCATGGTTGATGCACTCTGGATGTCCAATTTTTCTGTGCTGTCTATTTGAGATGAAATGAACATTGTGGACAGTTTTCAGCAAGTTGCAACATTGAAATGAAGAAATTAACTTCTTTTTTTCCATAAACAAGCTCTAAATCATGGTTGATGCACTCTGGATGTCCAATTTTTCTGTGCTGTCTATTTGAGATGAAATGAACATTGTGGACAGTTTTCAGCAAGTTGCAACATTGAAATGAAGAAATTAACTTCTTTTTTTCCATAAACAAGCTCTAAATCATGGTTGATGCACTCTGGATGTCCAATTTTTCTGTGCTGTCTATTTGAGATGAAATGAACATTGTGGACAGTTTTCAGCAAGTTGCAACATTGAAATGAAGAAATTAACTTCTTTTTTTCCATAAACAAGCTCTAAATCATGGTTGATGCACTCTGGATGTCCAATTTTTCTGTGCTGTCTATTTGAGATGAAATGAACATTGTGGACAGTTTTCAGCAAGTTGCAACATTGAAATGAAGAAATTAACTTCTTTTTTTCCATAAACAAGCTCTAAATCATGGTTGATGCACTCTGGATGTCCAATTTTTCTGTGCTGTCTATTTGAGATGAAATGAACATTGTGGACAGTTTTCAGCAAGTTGCAACATTGAAATGAAGAAATTAACTTCTTTTTTTCCATAAACAAGCTCTAAATCATGGTTGATGCACTCTGGATGTCCAATTTTTCTGTGCTGTCTATTTGAGATGAAATGAACATTGTGGACAGTTTTCAGCAAGTTGCAACATTGAAATGAAGAAATTAACTTCTTTTTTTCCATAAACAAGCTCTAAATCATGGTTGATGCACTCTGGATGTCCAATTTTTCTGTGCTGTCTATTTGAGATGAAATGAACATTGTGGACAGTTTTCAGCAAGTTGCAACATTGAAATGAAGAAATTAACTTCTTTTTTTCCATAAACAAGCTCTAAATCATGGTTGATGCACTCTGGATGTCCAATTTTTCTGTGCTGTCTATTTGAGATGAAATGAACATTGTGGACAGTTTTCAGCAAGTTGCAACATTGAAATGAAGAAATTAACTTCTTTTTTTCCATAAACAAGCTCTAAATCATGGTTGATGCACTCTGGATGTCCAATTTTTCTGTGCTGTCTATTTGAGATGAAATGAACATTGTGGACAGTTTTCAGCAAGTTGCAACATTGAAATGAAGAAATTAACTTCTTTTTTTCCATAAACAAGCTCTAAATCATGGTTGATGCACTCTGGATGTCCAATTTTTCTGTGCTGTCTATTTGAGATGAAATGAACATTGTGGACAGTTTTCAGCAAGTTGCAACATTGAAATGAAGAAATTAACTTCTTTTTTTCCATAAACAAGCTCTAAATCATGGTTGATGCACTCTGGATGTCCAATTTTTCTGTGCTGTCTATTTGAGATGAAATGAACATTGTGGACAGTTTTCAGCAAGTTGCAACATTGAAATGAAGAAATTAACTTCTTTTTTTCCATAAACAAGCTCTAAATCATGGTTGATGCACTCTGGATGTCCAATTTTTCTGTGCTGTCTATTTGAGATGAAATGAACATTGTGGACAGTTTTCAGCAAGTTGCAACATTGAAATGAAGAAATTAACTTCTTTTTTTCCATAAACAAGCTCTAAATCATGGTTGATGCACTCTGGATGTCCAATTTTTCTGTGCTGTCTATTTGAGATGAAATGAACATTGTGGACAGTTTTCAGCAAGTTGCAACATTGAAATGAAGAAATTAACTTCTTTTTTTCCATAAACAAGCTCTAAATCATGGTTGATGCACTCTGGATGTCCAATTTTTCTGTGCTGTCTATTTGAGATGAAATGAACATTGTGGACAGTTTTCAGCAAGTTGCAACATTGAAATGAAGAAATTAACTTCTTTTTTTCCATAAACAAGCTCTAAATCATGGTTGATGCACTCTGGATGTCCAATTTTTCTGTGCTGTCTATTTGAGATGAAATGAACATTGTGGACAGTTTTCAGCAAGTTGCAACATTGAAATGAAGAAATTAACTTCTTTTTTTCCATAAACAAGCTCTAAATCATGGTTGATGCACTCTGGATGTCCAATTTTTCTGTGCTGTCTATTTGAGATGAAATGAACATTGTGGACAGTTTTCAGCAAGTTGCAACATTGAAATGAAGAAATTAACTTCTTTTTTTCCATAAACAAGCTCTAAATCATGGTTGATGCACTCTGGATGTCCAATTTTTCTGTGCTGTCTATTTGAGATGAAATGAACATTGTGGACAGTTTTCAGCAAGTTGCAACATTGAAATGAAGAAATTAACTTCTTTTTTTCCATAAACAAGCTCTAAATCATGGTTGATGCACTCTGGATGTCCAATTTTTCTGTGCTGTCTATTTGAGATGAAATGAACATTGTGGACAGTTTTCAGCAAGTTGCAACATTGAAATGAAGAAATTAACTTCTTTTTTTCCATAAACAAGCTCTAAATCATGGTTGATGCACTCTGGATGTCCAATTTTTCTGTGCTGTCTATTTGAGATGAAATGAACATTGTGGACAGTTTTCAGCAAGTTGCAACATTGAAATGAAGAAATTAACTTCTTTTTTTCCATAAACAAGCTCTAAATCATGGTTGATGCACTCTGGATGTCCAATTTTTCTGTGCTGTCTATTTGAGATGAAATGAACATTGTGGACAGTTTTCAGCAAGTTGCAACATTGAAATGAAGAAATTAACTTCTTTTTTTCCATAAACAAGCTCTAAATCATGGTTGATGCACTCTGGATGTCCAATTTTTCTGTGCTGTCTATTTGAGATGAAATGAACATTGTGGACAGTTTTCAGCAAGTTGCAACATTGAAATGAAGAAATTAACTTCTTTTTTTCCATAAACAAGCTCTAAATCATGGTTGATGCACTCTGGATGTCCAATTTTTCTGTGCTGTCTATTTGAGATGAAATGAACATTGTGGACAGTTTTCAGCAAGTTGCAACATTGAAATGAAGAAATTAACTTCTTTTTTTCCATAAACAAGCTCTAAATCATGGTTGATGCACTCTGGATGTCCAATTTTTCTGTGCTGTCTATTTGAGATGAAATGAACATTGTGGACAGTTTTCAGCAAGTTGCAACATTGAAATGAAGAAATTAACTTCTTTTTTTCCATAAACAAGCTCTAAATCATGGTTGATGCACTCTGGATGTCCAATTTTTCTGTGCTGTCTATTTGAGATGAAATGAACATTGTGGACAGTTTTCAGCAAGTTGCAACATTGAAATGAAGAAATTAACTTCTTTTTTTCCATAAACAAGCTCTAAATCATGGTTGATGCACTCTGGATGTCCAATTTTTCTGTGCTGTCTATTTGAGATGAAATGAACATTGTGGACAGTTTTCAGCAAGTTGCAACATTGAAATGAAGAAATTAACTTCTTTTTTTCCATAAACAAGCTCTAAATCATGGTTGATGCACTCTGGATGTCCAATTTTTCTGTGCTGTCTATTTGAGATGAAATGAACATTGTGGACAGTTTTCAGCAAGTTGCAACATTGAAATGAAGAAATTAACTTCTTTTTTTCCATAAACAAGCTCTAAATCATGGTTGATGCACTCTGGATGTCCAATTTTTCTGTGCTGTCTATTTGAGATGAAATGAACATTGTGGACAGTTTTCAGCAAGTTGCAACATTGAAATGAAGAAATTAACTTCTTTTTTTCCATAAACAAGCTCTAAATCATGGTTGATGCACTCTGGATGTCCAATTTTTCTGTGCTGTCTATTTGAGATGAAATGAACATTGTGGACAGTTTTCAGCAAGTTGCAACATTGAAATGAAGAAATTAACTTCTTTTTTTCCATAAACAAGCTCTAAATCATGGTTGATGCACTCTGGATGTCCAATTTTTCTGTGCTGTCTATTTGAGATGAAATGAACATTGTGGACAGTTTTCAGCAAGTTGCAACATTGAAATGAAGAAATTAACTTTTTTTTCCATAAACAAGCTCTAAATCATGGTTGATGCACTCTGGATGTCCAATTTTTCTGTGCTGTCTATTTGAGATGAAATGAACATTGTGGACAGTTTTCAGCAAGTTGCAACATTGAAATGAAGAAATTAACTTCTTTTTTTCCATAAACAAGCTCTAAATCATGGTTGATGCACTCTGGATGTCCAATTTTTCTGTGCTGTCTATTTGAGATGAAATGAACATTGTGGACAGTTTTCAGCAAGTTGCAACATTGAAATGAAGAAATTAACTTCTTTTTTTCCATAAACAAGCTCTAAATCATGGTTGATGCACTCTGGATGTCCAATTTTTCTGTGCTGTCTATTTGAGATGAAATGAACATTGTGGACAGTTTTCAGCAAGTTGCAACATTGAAATGAAGAAATTAACTTCTTTTTTTCCATAAACAAGCTCTAAATCATGGTTGATGCACTCTGGATGTCCAATTTTTCTGTGCTGTCTATTTGAGATGAAATGAACATTGTGGACAGTTTTCAGCAAGTTGCAACATTGAAATGAAGAAATTAACTTCTTTTTTTCCATAAACAAGCTCTAAATCATGGTTGATGCACTCTGGATGTCCAATTTTTCTGTGCTGTCTATTTGAGATGAAATGAACATTGTGGACAGTTTTCAGCAAGTTGCAACATTGAAATGAAGAAATTAACTTCTTTTTTTCCATAAACAAGCTCTAAATCATGGTTGATGCACTCTGGATGTCCAATTTTTCTGTGCTGTCTATTTGAGATGAAATGAACATTGTGGACAGTTTTCAGCAAGTTGCAACATTGAAATGAAGAAATTAACTTCTTTTTTTCCATAAACAAGCTCTAAATCATGGTTGATGCACTCTGGATGTCCAATTTTTCTGTGCTGTCTATTTGAGATGAAATGAACATTGTGGACAGTTTTCAGCAAGTTGCAACATTGAAATGAAGAAATTAACTTCTTTTTTTCCATAAACAAGCTCTAAATCATGGTTGATGCACTCTGGATGTCCAATTTTTCTGTGCTGTCTATTTGAGATGAAATGAACATTGTGGACAGTTTTCAGCAAGTTGCAACATTGAAATGAAGAAATTAACTTCTTTTTTTCCATAAACAAGCTCTAAATCATGGTTGATGCACTCTGGATGTCCAATTTTTCTGTGCTGTCTATTTGAGATGAAATGAACATTGTGGACAGTTTTCAGCAAGTTGCAACATTGAAATGAAGAAATTAACTTCTTTTTTTCCATAAACAAGCTCTAAATCATGGTTGATGCACTCTGGATGTCCAATTTTCTGTGCTGTCTATTTGAGATGAAATGAACATTGTGGACAGTTTTCAGCAAGTTGCAACATTGAAATGAAGAAATTAACTTCTTTTTTTCCATAAACAAGCTCTAAATCATGGTTGATGCACTCTGGATGTCCAATTTTTCTGTGCTGTCTATTTGAGATGAAATGAACATTGTGGACAGTTTTCAGCAAGTTGCAACATTGAAATGAAGAAATTAACTTCTTTTTTTCCATAAACAAGCTCTAAATCATGGTTGATGCACTCTGGATGTCCAATTTTTCTGTGCTGTCTATTTGAGATGAAATGAACATTGTGGACAGTTTTCAGCAAGTTGCAACATTGAAATGAAGAAATTAACTTCTTTTTTTCCATAAACAAGCTCTAAATCATGGTTGATGCACTCTGGATGTCCAATTTTTCTGTGCTGTCTATTTGAGATGAAATGAACATTGTGGACAGTTTTCAGCAAGTTGCAACATTGAAATGAAGAAATTAACTTCTTTTTTTCCATAAACAAGCTCTAAATCATGGTTGATGCACTCTGGATGTCCAATTTTTCTGTGCTGTCTATTTGAGATGAAATGAACATTGTGGACAGTTTTCAGCAAGTTGCAACATTGAAATGAAGAAATTAACTTCTTTTTTTCCATAAACAAGCTCTAAATCATGGTTGATGCACTCTGGATGTCCAATTTTTCTGTGCTGTCTATTTGAGATGAAATGAACATTGTGGACAGTTTTCAGCAAGTTGCAACATTGAAATGAAGAAATTAACTTCTTTTTTTCCATAAACAAGCTCTAAATCATGGTTGATGCACTCTGGATGTCCAATTTTTCTGTGCTGTCTATTTGAGATGAAATGAACATTGTGGACAGTTTTCAGCAAGTTGCAACATTGAAATGAAGAAATTAACTTCTTTTTTTCCATAAACAAGCTCTAAATCATGGTTGATGCACTCTGGATGTCCAATTTTTCTGTGCTGTCTATTTGAGATGAAATGAACATTGTGGACAGTTTTCAGCAAGTTGCAACATTGAAATGAAGAAATTAACTTCTTTTTTTCCATAAACAAGCTCTAAATCATGGTTGATGCACTCTGGATGTCCAATTTTTCTGTGCTGTCTATTTGAGATGAAATGAACATTGTGGACAGTTTTCAGCAAGTTGCAACATTGAAATGAAGAAATTAACTTTTTTTTCCATAAACAAGCTCTAAATCATGGTTGATGCACTCTGGATGTCCAATTTTTCTGTGCTGTCTATTTGAGATGAAATGAACATTGTGGACAGTTTTCAGCAAGTTGCAACATTGAAATGAAGAAATTAACTTCTTTTTTTCCATAAACAAGCTCTAAATCATGGTTGATGCACTCTGGATGTCCAATTTTTCTGTGCTGTCTATTTGAGATGAAATGAACATTGTGGACAGTTTTCAGCAAGTTGCAACATTGAAATGAAGAAATTAACTTCTTTTTTTCCATAAACAAGCTCTAAATCATGGTTGATGCACTCTGGATGTCCAATTTTTCTGTGCTGTCTATTTGAGATGAAATGAACATTGTGGACAGTTTTCAGCAAGTTGCAACATTGAAATGAAGAAATTAACTTCTTTTTTTCCATAAACAAGCTCTAAATCATGGTTGATGCACTCTGGATGTCCAATTTTTCTGTGCTGTCTATTTGAGATGAAATGAACATTGTGGACAGTTTTCAGCAAGTTGCAACATTGAAATGAAGAAATTAACTTCTTTTTTTCCATAAACAAGCTCTAAATCATGGTTGATGCACTCTGGATGTCCAATTTTTCTGTGCTGTCTATTTGAGATGAAATGAACATTGTGGACAGTTTTCAGCAAGTTGCAACATTGAAATGAAGAAATTAACTTCTTTTTTTCCATAAACAAGCTCTAAATCATGGTTGATGCACTCTGGATGTCCAATTTTTCTGTGCTGTCTATTTGAGATGAAATGAACATTGTGGACAGTTTTCAGCAAGTTGCAACATTGAAATGAAGAAATTAACTTCTTTTTTTCCATAAACAAGCTCTAAATCATGGTTGATGCACTCTGGATGTCCAATTTTTCTGTGCTGTCTATTTGAGATGAAATGAACATTGTGGACAGTTTTCAGCAAGTTGCAACATTGAAATGAAGAAATTAACTTCTTTTTTTCCATAAACAAGCTCTAAATCATGGTTGATGCACTCTGGATGTCCAATTTTTCTGTGCTGTCTATTTGAGATGAAATGAACATTGTGGACAGTTTTCAGCAAGTTGCAACATTGAAATGAAGAAATTAACTTCTTTTTTTCCATAAACAAGCTCTAAATCATGGTTGATGCACTCTGGATGTCCAATTTTTCTGTGCTGTCTATTTGAGATGAAATGAACATTGTGGACAGTTTTCAGCAAGTTGCAACATTGAAATGAAGAAATTAACTTCTTTTTTTCCATAAACAAGCTCTAAATCATGGTTGATGCACTCTGGATGTCCAATTTTTCTGTGCTGTCTATTTGAGATGAAATGAACATTGTGGACAGTTTTCAGCAAGTTGCAACATTGAAATGAAGAAATTAACTTCTTTTTTTCCATAAACAAGCTCTAAATCATGGTTGATGCACTCTGGATGTCCAATTTTTCTGTGCTGTCTATTTGAGATGAAATGAACATTGTGGACAGTTTTCAGCAAGTTGCAACATTGAAATGAAGAAATTAACTTCTTTTTTTCCATAAACAAGCTCTAAATCATGGTTGATGCACTCTGGATGTCCAATTTTTCTGTGCTGTCTATTTGAGATGAAATGAACATTGTGGACAGTTTTCAGCAAGTTGCAACATTGAAATGAAGAAATTAACTTTTTTTTCCATAAACAAGCTCTAAATCATGGTTGATGCACTCTGGATGTCCAATTTTTCTGTGCTGTCTATTTGAGATGAAATGAACATTGTGGACAGTTTTCAGCAAGTTGCAACATTGAAATGAAGAAATTAACTTCTTTTTTTCCATAAACAAGCTCTAAATCATGGTTGATGCACTCTGGATGTCCAATTTTCTGTGCTGTCTATTTGAGATGAAATGAACATTGTGGACAGTTTTCAGCAAGTTGCAACATTGAAATGAAGAAATTAACTTCTTTTTTTCCATAAACAAGCTCTAAATCATGGTTGATGCACTCTGGATGTCCAATTTTTCTGTGCTGTCTATTTGAGATGAAATGAACATTGTGGACAGTTTTCAGCAAGTTGCAACATTGAAATGAAGAAATTAACTTCTTTTTTTCCATAAACAAGCTCTAAATCATGGTTGATGCACTCTGGATGTCCAATTTTTCTGTGCTGTCTATTTGAGATGAAATGAACATTGTGGACAGTTTTCAGCAAGTTGCAACATTGAAATGAAGAAATTAACTTCTTTTTTTCCATAAACAAGCTCTAAATCATGGTTGATGCACTCTGGATGTCCAATTTTTCTGTGCTGTCTATTTGAGATGAAATGAACATTGTGGACAGTTTTCAGCAAGTTGCAACATTGAAATGAAGAAATTAACTTCTTTTTTTCCATAAACAAGCTCTAAATCATGGTTGATGCACTCTGGATGTCCAATTTTTCTGTGCTGTCTATTTGAGATGAAATGAACATTGTGGACAGTTTTCAGCAAGTTGCAACATTGAAATGAAGAAATTAACTTCTTTTTTTCCATAAACAAGCTCTAAATCATGGTTGATGCACTCTGGATGTCCAATTTTTCTGTGCTGTCTATTTGAGATGAAATGAACATTGTGGACAGTTTTCAGCAAGTTGCAACATTGAAATGAAGAAATTAACTTCTTTTTTTCCATAAACAAGCTCTAAATCATGGTTGATGCACTCTGGATGTCCAATTTTTCTGTGCTGTCTATTTGAGATGAAATGAACATTGTGGACAGTTTTCAGCAAGTTGCAACATTGAAATGAAGAAATTAACTTCTTTTTTTCCATAAACAAGCTCTAAATCATGGTTGATGCACTCTGGATGTCCAATTTTTCTGTGCTGTCTATTTGAGATGAAATGAACATTGTGGACAGTTTTCAGCAAGTTGCAACATTGAAATGAAGAAATTAACTTCTTTTTTTCCATAAACAAGCTCTAAATCATGGTTGATGCACTCTGGATGTCCAATTTTCTGTGCTGTCTATTTGAGATGAAATGAACATTGTGGACAGTTTTCAGCAAGTTGCAACATTGAAATGAAGAAATTAACTTCTTTTTTTCCATAAACAAGCTCTAAATCATGGTTGATGCACTCTGGATGTCCAATTTTTCTGTGCTGTCTATTTGAGATGAAATGAACATTGTGGACAGTTTTCAGCAAGTTGCAACATTGAAATGAAGAAATTAACTTCTTTTTTTCCATAAACAAGCTCTAAATCATGGTTGATGCACTCTGGATGTCCAATTTTTCTGTGCTGTCTATTTGAGATGAAATGAACATTGTGGACAGTTTTCAGCAAGTTGCAACATTGAAATGAAGAAATTAACTTTTTTTTCCATAAACAAGCTCTAAATCATGGTTGATGCACTCTGGATGTCCAATTTTTCTGTGCTGTCTATTTGAGATGAAATGAACATTGTGGACAGTTTTCAGCAAGTTGCAACATTGAAATGAAGAAATTAACTTCTTTTTTTCCATAAACAAGCTCTAAATCATGGTTGATGCACTCTGGATGTCCAATTTTTCTGTGCTGTCTATTTGAGATGAAATGAACATTGTGGACAGTTTTCAGCAAGTTGCAACATTGAAATGAAGAAATTAACTTCTTTTTTTCCATAAACAAGCTCTAAATCATGGTTGATGCACTCTGGATGTCCAATTTTTCTGTGCTGTCTATTTGAGATGAAATGAACATTGTGGACAGTTTTCAGCAAGTTGCAACATTGAAATGAAGAAATTAACTTCTTTTTTTCCATAAACAAGCTCTAAATCATGGTTGATGCACTCTGGATGTCCAATTTTTCTGTGCTGTCTATTTGAGATGAAATGAACATTGTGGACAGTTTTCAGCAAGTTGCAACATTGAAATGAAGAAATTAACTTCTTTTTTTCCATAAACAAGCTCTAAATCATGGTTGATGCACTCTGGATGTCCAATTTTTCTGTGCTGTCTATTTGAGATGAAATGAACATTGTGGACAGTTTTCAGCAAGTTGCAACATTGAAATGAAGAAATTAACTTCTTTTTTCCATAAACAAGCTCTAAATCATGGTTGATGCACTCTGGATGTCCAATTTTTCTGTGCTGTCTATTTGAGATGAAATGAACATTGTGGACAGTTTTCAGCAAGTTGCAACATTGAAATGAAGAAATTAACTTCTTTTTTTCCATAAACAAGCTCTAAATCATGGTTGATGCACTCTGGATGTCCAATTTTTCTGTGCTGTCTATTTGAGATGAAATGAACATTGTGGACAGTTTTCAGCAAGTTGCAACATTGAAATGAAGAAATTAACTTCTTTTTTTCCATAAACAAGCTCTAAATCATGGTTGATGCACTCTGGATGTCCAATTTTTCTGTGCTGTCTATTTGAGATGAAATGAACATTGTGGACAGTTTTCAGCAAGTTGCAACATTGAAATGAAGAAATTAACTTCTTTTTTTCCATAAACAAGCTCTAAATCATGGTTGATGCACTCTGGATGTCCAATTTTTCTGTGCTGTCTATTTGAGATGAAATGAACATTGTGGACAGTTTTCAGCAAGTTGCAACATTGAAATGAAGAAATTAACTTCTTTTTTTCCATAAACAAGCTCTAAATCATGGTTGATGCACTCTGGATGTCCAATTTTTCTGTGCTGTCTATTTGAGATGAAATGAACATTGTGGACAGTTTTCAGCAAGTTGCAACATTGAAATGAAGAAATTAACTTCTTTTTTTCCATAAACAAGCTCTAAATCATGGTTGATGCACTCTGGATGTCCAATTTTTCTGTGCTGTCTATTTGAGATGAAATGAACATTGTGGACAGTTTTCAGCAAGTTGCAACATTGAAATGAAGAAATTAACTTCTTTTTTTCCATAAACAAGCTCTAAATCATGGTTGATGCACTCTGGATGTCCAATTTTTCTGTGCTGTCTATTTGAGATGAAATGAACATTGTGGACAGTTTTCAGCAAGTTGCAACATTGAAATGAAGAAATTAACTTCTTTTTTCCATAAACAAGCTCTAAATCATGGTTGATGCACTCTGGATGTCCAATTTTTCTGTGCTGTCTATTTGAGATGAAATGAACATTGTGGACAGTTTTCAGCAAGTTGCAACATTGAAATGAAGAAATTAACTTCTTTTTTTCCATAAACAAGCTCTAAATCATGGTTGATGCACTCTGGATGTCCAATTTTTCTGTGCTGTCTATTTGAGATGAAATGAACATTGTGGACAGTTTTCAGCAAGTTGCAACATTGAAATGAAGAAATTAACTTCTTTTTTTCCATAAACAAGCTCTAAATCATGGTTGATGCACTCTGGATGTCCAATTTTTCTGTGCTGTCTATTTGAGATGAAATGAACATTGTGGACAGTTTTCAGCAAGTTGCAACATTGAAATGAAGAAATTAACTTCTTTTTTTCCATAAACAAGCTCTAAATCATGGTTGATGCACTCTGGATGTCCAATTTTTCTGTGCTGTCTATTTGAGATGAAATGAACATTGTGGACAGTTTTCAGCAAGTTGCAACATTGAAATGAAGAAATTAACTTCTTTTTTTCCATAAACAAGCTCTAAATCATGGTTGATGCACTCTGGATGTCCAATTTTTCTGTGCTGTCTATTTGAGATGAAATGAACATTGTGGACAGTTTTCAGCAAGTTGCAACATTGAAATGAAGAAATTAACTTCTTTTTTTCCATAAACAAGCTCTAAATCATGGTTGATGCACTCTGGATGTCCAATTTTTCTGTGCTGTCTATTTGAGATGAAATGAACATTGTGGACAGTTTTCAGCAAGTTGCAACATTGAAATGAAGAAATTAACTTCTTTTTTTCCATAAACAAGCTCTAAATCATGGTTGATGCACTCTGGATGTCCAATTTTTCTGTGCTGTCTATTTGAGATGAAATGAACATTGTGGACAGTTTTCAGCAAGTTGCAACATTGAAATGAAGAAATTAACTTTTTTTCCATAAACAAGCTCTAAATCATGGTTGATGCACTCTGGATGTCCAATTTTTCTGTGCTGTCTATTTGAGATGAAATGAACATTGTGGACAGTTTTCAGCAAGTTGCAACATTGAAATGAAGAAATTAACTTCTTTTTTTCCATAAACAAGCTCTAAATCATGGTTGATGCACTCTGGATGTCCAATTTTTCTGTGCTGTCTATTTGAGATGAAATGAACATTGTGGACAGTTTTCAGCAAGTTGCAACATTGAAATGAAGAAATTAACTTCTTTTTTCCATAAACAAGCTCTAAATCATGTTGATGCACTCTGGATGTCCAATTTTTCTGTGCTGTCTATTTGAGATGAAATGAACATTGTGGACAGTTTTCAGCAAGTTGCAACATTGAAATGAAGAAATTAACTCTTTTTTTCCATAAACAAGCTCTAAATCATGGTTGATGCACTCTGGATGTCCAATTTTTCTGTGCTGTCTATTTGAGATGAAATGAACATTGTGGACAGTTTTCAGCAAGTTGCAACATTGAAATGAAGAAATTAACTTCTTTTTTTCCATAAACAAGCTCTAAATCATGGTTGATGCACTCTGGATGTCCAATTTTTCTGTGCTGTCTATTTGAGATGAAATGAACATTGTGGACAGTTTTCAGCAAGTTGCAACATTGAAATGAAGAAATTAACTTCTTTTTTTCCATAAACAAGCTCTAAATCATGGTTGATGCACTCTGGATGTCCAATTTTTCTGTGCTGTCTATTTGAGATGAAATGAACATTGTGGACAGTTTTCAGCAAGTTGCAACATTGAAATGAAGAAATTAACTTCTTTTTTTCCATAAACAAGCTCTAAATCATGGTTGATGCACTCTGGATGTCCAATTTTTCTGTGCTGTCTATTTGAGATGAAATGAACATTGTGGACAGTTTTCAGCAAGTTGCAACATTGAAATGAAGAAATTAACTTCTTTTTTTCCATAAACAAGCTCTAAATCATGGTTGATGCACTCTGGATGTCCAATTTTTCTGTGCTGTCTATTTGAGATGAAATGAACATTGTGGACAGTTTTCAGCAAGTTGCAACATTGAAATGAAGAAATTAACTTCTTTTTTTCCATAAACAAGCTCTAAATCATGGTTGATGCACTCTGGATGTCCAATTTTTCTGTGCTGTCTATTTGAGATGAAATGAACATTGTGGACAGTTTTCAGCAAGTTGCAACATTGAAATGAAGAAATTAACTTCTTTTTTTCCATAAACAAGCTCTAAATCATGGTTGATGCACTCTGGATGTCCAATTTTTCTGTGCTGTCTATTTGAGATGAAATGAACATTGTGGACAGTTTTCAGCAAGTTGCAACATTGAAATGAAGAAATTAACTTCTTTTTTTCCATAAACAAGCTCTAAATCATGGTTGATGCACTCTGGATGTCCAATTTTTCTGTGCTGTCTATTTGAGATGAAATGAACATTGTGGACAGTTTTCAGCAAGTTGCAACATTGAAATGAAGAAATTAACTTCTTTTTTTCCATAAACAAGCTCTAAATCATGGTTGATGCACTCTGGATGTCCAATTTTTCTGTGCTGTCTATTTGAGATGAAATGAACATTGTGGACAGTTTTCAGCAAGTTGCAACATTGAAATGAAGAAATTAACTTCTTTTTTTCCATAAACAAGCTCTAAATCATGGTTGATGCACTCTGGATGTCCAATTTTTCTGTGCTGTCTATTTGAGATGAAATGAACATTGTGGACAGTTTTCAGCAAGTTGCAACATTGAAATGAAGAAATTAACTTCTTTTTTTCCATAAACAAGCTCTAAATCATGGTTGATGCACTCTGGATGTCCAATTTTTCTGTGCTGTCTATTTGAGATGAAATGAACATTGTGGACAGTTTTCAGCAAGTTGCAACATTGAAATGAAGAAATTAACTTCTTTTTTTCCATAAACAAGCTCTAAATCATGGTTGATGCACTCTGGATGTCCAATTTTTCTGTGCTGTCTATTTGAGATGAAATGAACATTGTGGACAGTTTTCAGCAAGTTGCAACATTGAAATGAAGAAATTAACTTCTTTTTTCCATAAACAAGCTCTAAATCATGGTTGATGCACTCTGGATGTCCAATTTTTCTGTGCTGTCTATTTGAGATGAAATGAACATTGTGGACAGTTTTCAGCAAGTTGCAACATTGAAATGAAGAAATTAACTTCTTTTTTTCCATAAACAAGCTCTAAATCATGGTTGATGCACTCTGGATGTCCAATTTTTCTGTGCTGTCTATTTGAGATGAAATGAACATTGTGGACAGTTTTCAGCAAGTTGCAACATTGAAATGAAGAAATTAACTTCTTTTTTTCCATAAACAAGCTCTAAATCATGGTTGATGCACTCTGGATGTCCAATTTTTCTGTGCTGTCTATTTGAGATGAAATGAACATTGTGGACAGTTTTCAGCAAGTTGCAACATTGAAATGAAGAAATTAACTTCTTTTTTTCCATAAACAAGCTCTAAATCATGGTTGATGCACTCTGGATGTCCAATTTTTCTGTGCTGTCTATTTGAGATGAAATGAACATTGTGGACAGTTTTCAGCAAGTTGCAACATTGAAATGAAGAAATTAACTTCTTTTTTTCCATAAACAAGCTCTAAATCATGGTTGATGCACTCTGGATGTCCAATTTTTCTGTGCTGTCTATTTGAGATGAAATGAACATTGTGGACAGTTTTCAGCAAGTTGCAACATTGAAATGAAGAAATTAACTTCTTTTTTTCCATAAACAAGCTCTAAATCATGGTTGATGCACTCTGGATGTCCAATTTTTCTGTGCTGTCTATTTGAGATGAAATGAACATTGTGGACAGTTTTCAGCAAGTTGCAACATTGAAATGAAGAAATTAACTTCTTTTTTCCATAAACAAGCTCTAAATCATGGTTGATGCACTCTGGATGTCCAATTTTTCTGTGCTGTCTATTTGAGATGAAATGAACATTGTGGACAGTTTTCAGCAAGTTGCAACATTGAAATGAAGAAATTAACTTCTTTTTTTCCATAAACAAGCTCTAAATCATGGTTGATGCACTCTGGATGTCCAATTTTTCTGTGCTGTCTATTTGAGATGAAATGAACATTGTGGACAGTTTTCAGCAAGTTGCAACATTGAAATGAAGAAATTAACTTCTTTTTTTCCATAAACAAGCTCTAAATCATGGTTGATGCACTCTGGATGTCCAATTTTTCTGTGCTGTCTATTTGAGATGAAATGAACATTGTGGACAGTTTTCAGCAAGTTGCAACATTGAAATGAAGAAATTAACTTCTTTTTTTCCATAAACAAGCTCTAAATCATGGTTGATGCACTCTGGATGTCCAATTTTTCTGTGCTGTCTATTTGAGATGAAATGAACATTGTGGACAGTTTTCAGCAAGTTGCAACATTGAAATGAAGAAATTAACTTCTTTTTTCCATAAACAAGCTCTAAATCATGGTTGATGCACTCTGGATGTCCAATTTTTCTGTGCTGTCTATTTGAGATGAAATGAACATTGTGGACAGTTTTCAGCAAGTTGCAACATTGAAATGAAGAAATTAACTTCTTTTTTTCCATAAACAAGCTCTAAATCATGGTTGATGCACTCTGGATGTCCAATTTTTCTGTGCTGTCTATTTGAGATGAAATGAACATTGTGGACAGTTTTCAGCAAGTTGCAACATTGAAATGAAGAAATTAACTTCTTTTTTTCCATAAACAAGCTCTAAATCATGGTTGATGCACTCTGGATGTCCAATTTTTCTGTGCTGTCTATTTGAGATGAAATGAACATTGTGGACAGTTTTCAGCAAGTTGCAACATTGAAATGAAGAAATTAACTTCTTTTTTTCCATAAACAAGCTCTAAATCATGGTTGATGCACTCTGGATGTCCAATTTTCTGTGCTGTCTATTTGAGATGAAATGAACATTGTGGACAGTTTTCAGCAAGTTGCAACATTGAAATGAAGAAATTAACTTCTTTTTTTCCATAAACAAGCTCTAAATCATGGTTGATGCACTCTGGATGTCCAATTTTTCTGTGCTGTCTATTTGAGATGAAATGAACATTGTGGACAGTTTTCAGCAAGTTGCAACATTGAAATGAAGAAATTAACTTCTTTTTTTCCATAAACAAGCTCTAAATCATGGTTGATGCACTCTGGATGTCCAATTTTTCTGTGCTGTCTATTTGAGATGAAATGAACATTGTGGACAGTTTTCAGCAAGTTGCAACATTGAAATGAAGAAATTAACTTCTTTTTTTCCATAAACAAGCTCTAAATCATGGTTGATGCACTCTGGATGTCCAATTTTTCTGTGCTGTCTATTTGAGATGAAATGAACATTGTGGACAGTTTTCAGCAAGTTGCAACATTGAAATGAAGAAATTAACTTCTTTTTTTCCATAAACAAGCTCTAAATCATGGTTGATGCACTCTGGATGTCCAATTTTTCTGTGCTGTCTATTTGAGATGAAATGAACATTGTGGACAGTTTTCAGCAAGTTGCAACATTGAAATGAAGAAATTAACTTCTTTTTTTCCATAAACAAGCTCTAAATCATGGTTGATGCACTCTGGATGTCCAATTTTTCTGTGCTGTCTATTTGAGATGAAATGAACATTGTGGACAGTTTTCAGCAAGTTGCAACATTGAAATGAAGAAATTAACTTCTTTTTTTCCATAAACAAGCTCTAAATCATGTTGATGCACTCTGGATGTCCAATTTTTCTGTGCTGTCTATTTGAGATGAAATGAACATTGTGGACAGTTTTCAGCAAGTTGCAACATTGAAATGAAGAAATTAACTTCTTTTTTTCCATAAACAAGCTCTAAATCATGGTTGATGCACTCTGGATGTCCAATTTTTCTGTGCTGTCTATTTGAGATGAAATGAACATTGTGGACAGTTTTCAGCAAGTTGCAACATTGAAATGAAGAAATTAACTTCTTTTTTTCCATAAACAAGCTCTAAATCATGGTTGATGCACTCTGGATGTCCAATTTTTCTGTGCTGTCTATTTGAGATGAAATGAACATTGTGGACAGTTTTCAGCAAGTTGCAACATTGAAATGAAGAAATTAACTTCTTTTTTTCCATAAACAAGCTCTAAATCATGGTTGATGCACTCTGGATGTCCAATTTTTCTGTGCTGTCTATTTGAGATGAAATGAACATTGTGGACAGTTTTCAGCAAGTTGCAACATTGAAATGAAGAAATTAACTTCTTTTTTCCATAAACAAGCTCTAAATCATGGTTGATGCACTCTGGATGTCCAATTTTTCTGTGCTGTCTATTTGAGATGAAATGAACATTGTGGACAGTTTTCAGCAAGTTGCAACATTGAAATGAAGAAATTAACTTCTTTTTTTCCATAAACAAGCTCTAAATCATGGTTGATGCACTCTGGATGTCCAATTTTCTGTGCTGTCTATTTGAGATGAAATGAACATTGTGGACAGTTTTCAGCAAGTTGCAACATTGAAATGAAGAAATTAACTTCTTTTTTTCCATAAACAAGCTCTAAATCATGGTTGATGCACTCTGGATGTCCAATTTTTCTGTGCTGTCTATTTGAGATGAAATGAACATTGTGGACAGTTTTCAGCAAGTTGCAACATTGAAATGAAGAAATTAACTTCTTTTTTTCCATAAACAAGCTCTAAATCATGGTTGATGCACTCTGGATGTCCAATTTTCTGTGCTGTCTATTTGAGATGAAATGAACATTGTGGACAGTTTTCAGCAAGTTGCAACATTGAAATGAAGAAATTAACTTCTTTTTTTCCATAAACAAGCTCTAAATCATGGTTGATGCACTCTGGATGTCCAATTTTCTGTGCTGTCTATTTGAGATGAAATGAACATTGTGGACAGTTTTCAGCAAGTTGCAACATTGAAATGAAGAAATTAACTTCTTTTTTTCCATAAACAAGCTCTAAATCATGGTTGATGCACTCTGGATGTCCAATTTTTCTGTGCTGTCTATTTGAGATGAAATGAACATTGTGGACAGTTTTCAGCAAGTTGCAACATTGAAATGAAGAAATTAACTTCTTTTTTTCCATAAACAAGCTCTAAATCATGGTTGATGCACTCTGGATGTCCAATTTTTCTGTGCTGTCTATTTGAGATGAAATGAACATTGTGGACAGTTTTCAGCAAGTTGCAACATTGAAATGAAGAAATTAACTTCTTTTTTTCCATAAACAAGCTCTAAATCATGGTTGATGCACTCTGGATGTCCAATTTTTCTGTGCTGTCTATTTGAGATGAAATGAACATTGTGGACAGTTTTCAGCAAGTTGCAACATTGAAATGAAGAAATTAACTTCTTTTTTTCCATAAACAAGCTCTAAATCATGGTTGATGCACTCTGGATGTCCAATTTTTCTGTGCTGTCTATTTGAGATGAAATGAACATTGTGGACAGTTTTCAGCAAGTTGCAACATTGAAATGAAGAAATTAACTTCTTTTTTTCCATAAACAAGCTCTAAATCATGGTTGATGCACTCTGGATGTCCAATTTTTCTGTGCTGTCTATTTGAGATGAAATGAACATTGTGGACAGTTTTCAGCAAGTTGCAACATTGAAATGAAGAAATTAACTTCTTTTTTTCCATAAACAAGCTCTAAATCATGGTTGATGCACTCTGGATGTCCAATTTTCTGTGCTGTCTATTTGAGATGAAATGAACATTGTGGACAGTTTTCAGCAAGTTGCAACATTGAAATGAAGAAATTAACTTCTTTTTTTCCATAAACAAGCTCTAAATCATGGTTGATGCACTCTGGATGTCCAATTTTTCTGTGCTGTCTATTTGAGATGAAATGAACATTGTGGACAGTTTTCAGCAAGTTGCAACATTGAAATGAAGAAATTAACTTCTTTTTTTTCCATAAACAAGCTCTAAATCATGGTTGATGCACTCTGGATGTCCAATTTTTCTGTGCTGTCTATTTGAGATGAAATGAACATTGTGGACAGTTTTCAGCAAGTTGCAACATTGAAATGAAGAAATTAACTTCTTTTTTTCCATAAACAAGCTCTAAATCATGTTTGATGCACTCTGGATGTCCAATTTTTCTGTGCTGTCTATTTGAGATGAAATGAACATTGTGGACAGTTTTCAGCAAGTTGCAACATTGAAATGAAGAAATTAACTTCTTTTTTTCCATAAACAAGCTCTAAATCATGGTTGATGCACTCTGGATGTCAATTTTTCTGTGCTGTCTATTTGAGATGAAATGAACATTGTGGACAGTTTTCAGCAAGTTGCAACATGAAATGAAGAAATTAACTTTTTTTTCCATAAACAAGCTCTAAATCATGGTTGATGCACTCTGGATGTCCAATTTTTCTGTGCTGTCTATTTGAGATGAAATGAACATTGTGGACAGTTTTCAGCAAGTTGCAACATTGAAATGAAGAAATTAACTTCTTTTTTTCCATAAACAAGCTCTAAATCATGGTTGATGCACTCTGGATGTCCAATTTTCTGTGCTGTCTATTTGAGATGAAATGAACATTGTGGACAGTTTTCAGCAAGTTGCAACATTGAAATGAAGAAATTAACTTCTTTTTTACCATAAACAAGCTCTAAATCATGTTTGATGCACTCTGGATGTCCAATTTCTGTGCTGTCTATTTGAGATGAAATGAACATTGTGGACAGTTTTCAGCAAGTTGCAACATTGAAATGAAGAAATTAACTTCTTTTTTTCCATAAACAAGCTCTAAATCATGGTTGATGCACTCTGGATGTCCAATTTTCTGTGCTGTCTATTTGAGATGAAATGAACATTGTGGACAGTTTTCAGCAAGTTGCAACATTGAAATGAAGAAATTAACTTCTTTTTTTCCATAAACAAGCTCTAAATCATGTTGATGCACTCTGGATGTCCAATTTTTCTGTGCTGTCTATTTGAGATGAAATGAACATTGTGGACAGTTTTCAGCAAGTTGCAACATTGAAATGAAGAAAAACTTCTTTTTTCCATAAACAAGCTCTAAATCATGGTTGATGCACTCTGGATGTCCAATTTTCTGTGCTGTCTATTTGAGATGAAATGAACATTGTGGACAGTTTTCAGCAAGTTGCAACATTGAAATGAAGAAATTAACTTCTTTTTTCCATAAACAAGCTCTAAATCATGGTTGATGCACTCTGGATGTCCAATTTTTCTGTGCTGTCTATTTGAGATGAAATGAACATTGTGGACAGTTTTCAGCAAGTTGCAACATTGAAATGAAGAAATTAACTTCTTTTTTCCATAAACAAGCTCTAAATCATGGTTGATGCACTCTGGATGTCCAATTTTTCTGTGCTGTCTATTTGAGATGAAATGAACATTGTGGACAGTTTTCAGCAAGTTGCAACATTGAAATGAAGAAATTAACTTCTTTTTTTCCATAAACAAGCTCTAAATCATGTTGATGCACTCTGGATGTCCAATTTTTCTGTGCTGTCTATTTGAGATGAAATGAACATTGTGGACAGTTTTCAGCAAGTTGCAACATTGAAATGAAGAAATTAACTTCTTTTTTTCCATAAACAAGCTCTAAATCATGGTTGATGCACTCTGGATGTCCAATTTTCTGTGCTGTCTATTTGAGATGAAATGAACATTGTGGACAGTTTCAGCAAGTTGCAACATTGAAATGAAGAAATTAACTTCTTTTTTTCCATAAACAAGCTCTAAATCATGGTTGATGCACTCTGGATGTCCAATTTCTGTGCTGTCTATTTGAGATGAAATGAACATTGTGGACAGTTTTCAGCAAGTTGCAACATTGAAATGAAGAAATTAACTTCTTTTTTTCCATAAACAAGCTCTAAATCATGGTTGATGCACTCTGGATGTCCAATTTTTCTGTGCTGTCTATTGAGATGAAATGAACATTGTGGACAGTTTTCAGCAAGTTGCAACATTGAAATGAAGAAATTAACTTCTTTTTTTCCATAAACAAGCTCTAAATCATGTTGATGCACTCTGGATGTCCAATTTTTCTGTGCTGTCTATTTGAGATGAAATGAACATTGTGGACAGTTTTCAGCAAGTTGCAACATTGAAATGAAGAAATTAACTTCTTTTTTTCCATAAACAAGCTCTAAATCATGGTTGATGCACTCTGGATGTCCAATTTTCTGTGCTGTCTATTTGAGATGAAATGAACATTGTGGACAGTTTTCAGCAAGTTGCAACATTGAAATGAAGAAATTAACTTCTTTTTTTCCATAAACAAGCTCTAAATCATGGTTGATGCACTCTGGATGTCCAATTTTTCTGTGCTGTCTATTTGAGATGAAATGAACATTGTGGACAGTTTTCAGCAAGTTGCAACATTGAAATGAAGAAATTAACTTCTTTTTTCCATAAACAAGCTCTAAATCATGGTTGATGCACTCTGGATGTCCAATTTTTCTGTGCTGTCTATTGAGATGAAATGAACATTGTGGACAGTTTTCAGCAAGTTGCAACATTGAAATGAAGAAATTAACTCTTTTTTTCCATAAACAAGCTCTAAATCATGGTTGATGCACTCTGGATGTCCAATTTTTCTGTGCTGTCTATTTGAGATGAAATGAACATTGTGGACAGTTTTCAGCAAGTTGCAACATGAAATGAAGAAATTAACTTCTTTTTTTCCATAAACAAGCTCTAAATCATGGTTGATGCACTCTGGATGTCCAATTTCTGTGCTGTCTATTTGAGATGAAATGAACATTGTGGACAGTTTTCAGCAAGTTGCAACATTGAAATGAAGAAATTAACTTCTTTTTTTCCATAAACAAGCTCTAAATCATGTTTGATGCACTCTGGATGTCCACGTTTTGCTGTGCTGTCTATTTGAGATGAAATGAACATTGTGGACAGTTTTCAGCAAGTTGCAACATTGAAATGAAGAAATTAACTTCTTTTTTTCCATAAACAAGCTCTAAATCATGGTTGATGCACTCTGGATGTCCATTTTTTTTGTGCTGTCTTATTTGAGATGAAATGAACATTGTGGACAGTTTTCAGCAAGTTGCAACATTGAAATGAAGAAATTAACTTCTTTTTTCCATAAACAAGCTCTAAATCATGGTTGATGCACTCTGGATGTCCAATTTTTCTGTGCTGTCTATTTGAGATGAAATGAACATTGTGGACAGTTTTCAGCAAGTTGCAACATTGAAATGAAGAAATTAACTTTTTTTTTCCATAAACAAGCTCTAAATCATGGTTGATGCACTCTGGATGTCCAATTTTTCTGTGCTGTCTATTTGAGATGAAATGAACATTGTGGACAGTTTCAGCAAGTTGCAACATTGAAATGAAGAAATTAACTTCTTTTTTTCCATAAACAAGCTCTAAATCATGGTTGATGCACTCTGGATGTCAATTTTGCTGTGCTGTCTATTTGAGATGAAATGAACATTGTGGACAGTTTTCAGCAAGTTGCAACATTGAAATGAAGAAATTAACTTCTTTTTTCCATAAACAAGCTCTAAATCATGGTTGATGCACTCTGGATGTCCAATTTTTCTGTGCTGTCTATTTGAGATGAAATGAACATTGTGGACAGTTTTCAGCAAGTTGCAACATTGAAATGAAGAAATTAACTTCTTTTTTCCATAAACAAGCTCTAAATCATGGTTGATGCACTCTGGATGTCAATTTTTCTGTGCTGTCTATTGAGATGAAATGAACATTGTGGACAGTTTTCAGCAAGTTGCAACATTGAAATGAAGAAATTAACTTCTTTTTTTCCATAAACAAGCTCTAAATCATGGTTGATGCACTCTGGATGTCCAATTTTTCTGTGCTGTCTATTTGAGATGAAATGAACATTGTGGACAGTTTTCAGCAAGTTGCAACATTGAAATGAAGAAATTAACTTCTTTTTTTCCATAAACAAAGCTCTAAATCATGGTTGATGCACTCTGGATGTCCAATTTTTCTGTGCTGTCTATTTGAGATGAAATGAACATTGTGGACAGTTTTCAGCAAGTTGCAACATTGAAATGAAGAAATTAACTTCTTTTTTTCCATAAACAAGCTCTAAATCATGGTTGATGCACTCTGGATGTCAATTTTTCTGTGCTGTCTATTTGAGATGAAATGAACATTGTGGACAGTTTTCAGCAAGTTGCAACATTGAAATGAAGAAATTAACTTCTTTTTTTCCATAAACAAGCTCTAAATCATGGTTGATGCACTCTGGATGTCCAATTTTCTGTGCTGTCTATTTGAGATGAAATGAACATTGTGGACAGTTTTCAGCAAGTTGCAACATTGAAATGAAGAAATTAACTTCTTTTTTCCATAAACAAGCTCTAAATCATGGTTGATGCACTCTGGATGTCCAATTTTTCTGTGCTGTCTATTTGAGATGAAATGAACATTGTGGACAGTTTTCAGCAAGTTGCAACATTGAAATGAAGAAATTAACTTTTTTTTTCCATAAACAAGCTCTAAATCATGGTTGATGCACTCTGGATGTCCAATTTTTCTGTGCTGTCTATTTGAGATGAAATGAACATTGTGGACAGTTTTCAGCAAGTTGCAACATTGAAATGAAGAAATTAACTTCTTTTTTTCCATAAACAAGCTCTAAATCATGGTTGATGCACTCTGGATGTCCAATTTTGCTGTGCTGTCTATTTGAGATGAAATGAACATTGTGGACAGTTTTCAGCAAGTTGCAACATGAAATGAAGAAATTAACTTCTTTTTTTCCATAAACAAGCTCTAAATCATGGTTGATGCACTCTGGATGTCCAATTTTTCTGTGCTGTCTTATTTGAGATGAAATGAACATTGTGGACAGTTTTCAGCAAGTTGCAACATTGAAATGAAGAAATTAACTTCTTTTTTCCATAAACAAGCTCTAAATCATGGTTGATGCACTCTGGATGTCCAATTTTTCTGTGCTGTCTATTTGAGATGAAATGAACATTGTGGACAGTTTTCAGCAAGTTGCAACATGAAATGAAGAAATTAACTTCTTTTTTCCATAAACAAGCTCTAAATCATGGTTGATGCACTCTGGATGTCCAATTTTTCTGTGCTGTCTATTTGAGATGAAATGAACATTGTGGACAGTTTTCAGCAAGTTGCAACATTGAAATGAAGAAATTAACTTCTTTTTTTCCATAAACAAGCTCTAAATCATGGTTGATGCACTCTGGATGTCCAATTTTTCTGTGCTGTCTATTTGAGATGAAATGAACATTGTGGACAGTTTTCAGCAAGTTGCAACATTGAAATGAAGAAATTAACTTATTTTTTCCATAAACAAGCTCTAAATCATGTTTGATGCACTCTGGATGTCCAATTTTTCTGTGCTGTCTATTTGAGATGAAATGAACATTGTGGACAGTTTTCAGCAAGTTGCAACATTGAAATGAAGAAATTAACTTCTTTTTTTCCATAAACAAGCTCTAAATCATGGTTGATGCACTCTGGATGTCAATTTTTCTGTGCTGTCTATTGAGATGAAATGAACATTGTGGACAGTTTTCAGCAAGTTGCAACATGAAATGAAGAAATTAACTTCTTTTTTTCCATAAACAAGCTCTAAATCATGGTGATGCACTCTGGATGTCCAATTTTTCTGTGCTGTCTATTTGAGATGAAATGAACATTGTGGACAGTTTTCAGCAAGTTGCAACATTGAAATGAAGAAATTAACTTCTTTTTTCCATAAACAAGCTCTAAATCATGGTTGATGCACTCTGGATGTCCAATTTCTGTGCGTCTGTATTTGAGATGAAATGAACATTGTGGACAGTTTTCAGCAAGTTGCAACATGAAATGAAGAAATTAACTTCTTTTTTTCCATAAACAAGCTCTAAATCATGGTTGATGCACTCTGGATGTCAATTTTTCTGTGCTGTTATTTGAGATGAAATGAACATTGTGGACAGTTTTCAGCAAGTTGCAACATTGAAATGAAGAAATTAACTTCTTTTTTCCATAAACAAGCTCTAAATCATGGTTGATGCACTCTGGATGTCCAATTTTTCTGTGCTGTCTATTTGAGATGAAATGAACATTGTGGACAGTTTTCAGCAAGTTGCAACATTGAAATGAAGAAATTAACTTTTTTTTTCCATAAACAAGCTCTAAATCATGTTGATGCACTCTGGATGTCCAATTTTTCTGTGCTGTCTATTTGAGATGAAATGAACATTGTGGACAGTTTTCAGCAAGTTGCAACATGAAATGAAGAAATTAACTTCTTTTTTTCCATAAACAAGCTCTAAATCATGGTTGATGCACTCTGGATGTCCAATTTTCTGTGCTGTCTATTTGAGATGAAATGAACATTGTGGACAGTTTTCAGCAAGTTGCAACATGAAATGAAGAAATTAACTTCTTTTTTCCATAAACAAGCTCTAAATCATGGTTTGATGCACTCTGGATGTCCAATTTTTCTGTGCTGTCTTATTTGAGATGAAATGAACATTGTGGACAGTTTTCAGCAAGTTGCAACATTGAAATGAAGAAATTAACTTTTTTTTTCCATAAACAAGCTCTAAATCATGGTTGATGCACTCTGGATGTCCAATTTTTCTGTGCTGTCTATTTGAGATGAAATGAACATTGTGGACAGTTTTCAGCAAGTTGCAACATGAATGAAGAAAGAAATTACCTCTTTTTTCCATAAACAAGCTCTAAATCATGGTTGATGCACTCTGGATGTCCAATTTTTCTGTGCTGTCTTATTTGAGATGAAATGAACATTGTGGACAGTTTTCAGCAAGTTGCAACATTGAAATGAAGAAATTAACTTCTTTTTTTCCATAAACAAGCTCTAAATCATGGTTGATGCACTCTGGATGTCCAATTTTTGCTGTGCTGTCTATTTGAGATGAAATGAACATTGTGGACAGTTTTCAGCAAGTTGCAACATGAAATGAAGAAATTAACTTCTTTTTTTCCATAAACAAGCTCTAAATCATGGTGATGCACTCTGGATGTCCAATTTCTGTGCTGTCTATTTGAGATGAAATGAACATTGTGGACAGTTTTCAGCAAGTTGCAACATTGAAATGAAGAAATTAACTTATTTTTTTCCATAAACAAGCTCTAAATCATGTTGATGCACTCTGGATGTCCAATTTTTCTGTGCTGTCTATTTGAGATGAAATGAACATTGTGGACAGTTTTCAGCAAGTTGCAACATTGAAATGAAGAAATTAACTTCTTTTTTCCATAAACAAGCTCTAAATCATGGTTGATGCACTGGATGTCCAATTTTTCTGTGCTGTCTATTTGAGATGAAATGAACATTGTGGACAGTTTTCAGCAAGTTGCAACATTGAAATGAAGAAATTAACTTCTTTTTTACCATAAACAAGCTCTAAATCATGTTTGATGCACTCTGGATGTCCAATTTTCTGTGCTGTCTATTTGAGATGAAATGAACATTGTGGACAGTTTTCAGCAAGTTGCAACATTGAAATGAAGAAATTAACTTCTTTTTTTCCATAAACAAGCTCTAAATCATGGTTTGATGCACTCTGGATGTCAATTTTGCTGTGCTGTCTATTTGAGATGAAATGAACATTGTGGACAGTTTTCAGCAAGTTGCAACATTGAAATGAAGAAATTAACTTTTTTTTTCCATAAACAAGCTCTAAATCATGGTTGATGCACTCTGGATGTCCAATTTTTCTGTGCTGTCTTATTGAGATGAAATGAACATTGTGGACAGTTTTCAGCAAGTTGCAACATTGAAATGAAGAAATTAACTTCTTTTTTCCATAAACAAGCTCTAAATCATGGTTGATGCACTCTGGATGTCCAATTTTTCTGTGCTGTCTATTTGAGATGAAATGAACATTGTGGACAGTTTTCAGCAAGTTGCAACATTGAAATGAAGAAATTAACTTCTTTTTTCCATAAACAAGCTCTAAATCATGGTTGATGCACTCTGGATGTCCAATTTTTCTGTGCTGTCTATTTGAGATGAAATGAACATTGTGGACAGTTTTCAGCAAGTTGCAACATTGAAATGAAGAAATAACTTCTTTTTTTCCATAAACAAGCTCTAAATCATGGTTGATGCACTCTGGATGTCAATTTTTCTGTGCTGTCTATTTGAGATGAAATGAACATTGTGGACAGTTTCAGCAAGTTGCAAATTGAAATGAAGAAATTAACTTCTTTTTTTCCATAAACAAGCTCTAAATCATGTTGATGCACTCTGGATGTCCAATTTTTCTGTGCTGTCTATTGAGATGAAATGAACATTGTGGACAGTTTTCAGCAAGTTGCAACATTGAAATGAAGAAATTAACTTTTTTTTTCCATAAACAAGCTCTAAATCATGGTTGATGCACTCTGGATGTCCAATTTTTCTGTGCTGTCTATTTGAGATGAAATGAACATTGTGGACAGTTTTCAGCAAGTTGCAACATTGAAATGAAGAAATTAATTTTTTTCCATAAACAAGCTCTAAATCATGTTTGATGCACTCTGGATGTCCAATTTTTCTGTGCTGTCTATTTGAGATGAAATGAACATTGTGGACAGTTTTCAGCAAGTTGCAACATGAAATGAAGAAATTAACTTCTTTTTTCCATAAACAAGCTCTAAATCATGTTTGATGCACTGGATGTCCAATTTTGCTGTGCTGTCTATTTGAGATGAAATGAACATTGTGGACAGTTTCAGCAAGTTGCAACATTGAAAAGAAGAAATTAACTTCTTTTTTTCCATAAACAAGCTCTAAATCATGGTGATGCACTCTGGATGTCCAATTTTTCTGTGCTGTCTATTTGAGATGAAATGAACATTGTGGACAGTTTTCAGCAAGTTGCAACATTGAAATGAAGAAATTAACTTCTTTTTTCCATAAACAAGCTCTAAATCATGGTTGATGCACTCGGATGTCCAATTTTTCTGTGCTGTCTATTTGAGATGAAATGAACATTGTGGACAGTTTTTCAGCAAGTTGCAACATTGAAATGAAGAAATTAACTTCTTTTTTTCCATAAACAAGCTCTAAATCATGGTTGAATGCACTCTGATGTCAACGTTTGCTGTGCTGTCTATTTGAGATGAAATGAACATTGTGGACAGTTTTCAGCAAGTTGCAACATGAAATGAAGAAATTAACTCTTTTTCCATAAACAAGCTCTAAATCATGGTTGATGCACTCTGGATGTCCAACTTTCTGTGCTGTCTATTTGAGATGAAATGAACATTGTGGACAGTTTTCAGCAAGTTGCAACATTGAAATGAAGAAATTAACTTCTTTTTTTCCATAAACAAGCTCTAAATCATGTTTGATGCACTCTGGATGTCCATTTTTCTGTGCTGTCTATTTGAGATGAAATGAACATTGTGGACAGTTTTCAGCAAGTTGCAACATTGAAATGAAGAAATTAACTTCTTTTTTTCCATAAACAAGCTCTAAATCATGGTTGATGCATCTGGATGTCCAATTTTTCTGTGCTGTCTTATTTGAGATGAAATGAACATTGTGGACAGTTTTCAGCAAGTTGCAACATTGAAATGAAGAAATTAACTTCTTTTTTTCCATAAACAAGCTCTAAATCATGGTTGATGCACTCTGGATGTCCAATTTTTCTGTGCTGTCTATTTGAGATGAAATGAACATTGTGGACAGTTTTCAGCAAGTTGCACATGAAATGAAGAAATTAACTTCTTTTTTTCCATAAACAAGCTCTAAATCATGTTTGATGCACTCTGGATGTCCAATTTTCTGTGCTGTCTATTTGAGATGAAATGAACATTGTGGACAGTTTTCAGCAAGTTGCAACATTGAAATGAAGAAATTAACTTCTTTTTTTCCATAAACAAGCTCTAAATCATGGTTGATGCACCTGGATGTCCAATTTTTCTGTGCTGTCTATTTGAGATGAAATGAACATTGTGGACAGTTTTCAGCAAGTTGCAACATGAAACGAAGAAATTAACTTCTTTTTTCCATAAACAAGCTCTAAATCATGGTTGATGCACTCTGGATGTCCAATTTTCTGTGCTGTCTATTGAGATGAAATGAACATTGTGGACAGTTTTCAGCAAGTTGCAACATTGAAATGAAGAAATTAACTTCTTTTTTCCATAAACAAGCTCTAAATCATGGTTGATGCACTCTGGATGTCAATTTTCTGTGCTGTCTATTTGAGATGAAATGAACATTGGGACAGTTTTCAGCAAGTTGCAACATTGAAATGAAGAAATTAACTTCTTTTTTTAATAAACAAGCTCTAAATCATGGTTGATGCACTCTGGATGTCCAATTTTTCTGTGCTGTTTATTTGAGATGAAATGAACATTGTGGACAGTTTTCAGCAAGTTGCAACATTGAAATGAAAAATTAACTTTTTTTTTACCATAAACAAGCTCTAAATCATGGTTTGATGCACTCTGGATGTCCACATTTTTCTGTGCTGTCTATTTGAGATGAAATGAACATTGTGGACAGTTTTCAGCAAGTTGCAACATTGAAATGAAGAAATTAACTCTTTTTCCATAAACAAGCTCTAAATCATGTTTGATGCACTCTGGATGTCCAATTTTCTGTGCTGTCTTATTGAGATGAAATGAACATTGGGACAGTTTTCAGCAAGTTGCAAACATGAAATGAAGAAATAATTCTTTTTTCCATAAACAA
>NW_023493932.1:0-86852 GCF_013265735.2 Oncorhynchus mykiss | reverse complement strand
GAAATGGAGATGTGAATCCAACATATCAATTATGAATTATATTATTGTAGACAAACTGGAATAAAGCCACTCAGTGGTAAAGATGGAACTATCCAAGCAGAAAATACATCTCCTTCAAATGTTGATGTTTGGTTGCGTTGGCAAGCAAACAATATTCAATATCACTTTGCAGTACAGTAAATAGCCTATTAACTTGTCGACAAGTTAACAAATTATATGTTGGATTCACTTCTCCACCTCAACCAAAAATAAAAGTTGAAGAAGAGGATTAAGGCAGTGGGTCGGATGCAACTATCCAAGCAGTAGATCTCCTTTAAATGTTGATATTTGGTTGAGTTGTCAATCAATACAACCAATCTCAATATTACCTTTTGTAATACAGAAAATAGCCTACAGTTAATGCTATCTTACAAACTAATGTAAACATTTTTATTCAACCTTAAAATTAGTAACATATCATGGGCACATTTTGAGGTTACGGTAACAATAAATGTAATCATAGAAAGCATGCATTTTCAAGATAGCATGCAAAGGTCACAGATTTCGGGAAATTTCAGAAATGCTATAATAATCTTCAACGGCATTGATCACTTGCACCATGTACTTTAATTTAATCCCAACTGCAATCCAGGTAATTTGGTTATCCTATTAGATGAAGCAGTGCTAACACATTAAGTTGTTGTTTAAATAAACAAAATATCTGACATTAATTCGTATTTGAACTTTGTTGTGTTTTTTAATGGTTTATACAACATTGATTTTCCATTGGAATTTGGTTGTGGTTTAGATGGTTGAAAGCATAGTGATAACACATTGGGAATTAACAAACTTCTGGCTCTCTTTTGAGTGGGTGAAAATAGGTTGTAATCTCGTTAATCAATGTATCAACCAAATATGACCAAATTCTCCACATTGAAATGACTTGTGCCCAGTGGGTGGGTTTTTGGTAACAGAATTTCAAGAATGCAATGTTTCTTAAATTTACCAATGCAAAATAAATTATCCTAAACTATATTTAAGTGTTAATATTACTTGGCTGGGGTCATTACTTCAACATGATTGTGTTTTGATGTATTGGAAATGTCTTTTAACTTTTTCTTGTAAACATTTAATAAGATACAAAATCTGTTTGACAAGAAATTAAAGCCTAATTTCACATATTTAGGATGGAAGATGCCTTCATTTCAAAATAAATATTGACTCTTAGCTTTCATTTCACACCTAATTTGACATGATTTTATGAACTTCACATTTTGGTGCTTTGACATGGAAATGACCCTTATCGAAGTTCCACCGGCAACTAGTGAAAGGAATTATTTTACACCAGGGCCATCCAAATCAAGAAATAAGAAAGTAGCATCAAGTACTAGCGGATTGAAATCCTGCTGACCACGAAGATAACTAGGTAATCTGTTAACACTACATACAAATACAGTCAGTACATCATCAATTCTATATCTATTTACAATTTGTTGTATGACAGTAAAGACACCCTAAGTTTGCTTCCTAAATGTTTTCAAGTAACTTTTGAATGCCATCCTTTTTTTACTGTGTCGAAGATAAAAAGAAGGCATCCTTTATAATGCAATGGATTTTCCTCCCTTTAACAGTTATGGCTTGGGATGTTCAATCCATCTAAGTTTATTTTTCAACCAACCTTTACTTTGGAATACTTCCTTAATTGTAGACTTGGAAGGCAATGGTGTCTTCTAAACTCCCATGGATAGTTGCAGGTGGAACTTTGGAATTTAGAAGATGCTCCATTATTAAATGAAATATAATTTTACACATTTTATTGGCCATGAAATCCAACAATGTTTATGGCGCCATCTTCTCTGATCTTCTCATTGATGGAGAAAGGTGGGTACCACCCCAAAGTGCACGTCATAAGCGCAACTCTAAAATTAAGCATGGCTTTGAATGACTCTTTCTCTTTGTCTCACCTGACAAGCATGGTTGTAAAATGTTTTTACAATAAAAAAAAATGCTTTCTAAAGAACTAATTTAGTTAGGTCCCTCCCTGTTTCATTCCGTTTGCTTCCATTCTATTTAGCTTTATCTTTGTTTTGGTTCCTAGTGAATACACCCCTGGTTTTGCTAATTCAGCCGATTTGCGGTGGCGGTGGCAGTTATACTACCTGTTTTCAGCAAACCACTTTTTATATTTCAGTAAGCCTCTCCCCTATGCCAAAAAATCTCACCAAAAGTCCTTATTTTTCTATTTTAGTGTACTTCATAATTCATTTGATAGGCTTGTGTTGGGAACCCTCTGCATTTCAAATCTTCCCTTTGCTCCTGTAAAAACTAAGAGGTAGCATACTGCAGCTACTGTAGTCTTATCTGCTCACAAAGAGTAATGCTCAGATTGTAGCCTCATGTTCCAGGTGTCTAGGCTCTCCAGTCACATGGATGGTGAGCGAGTCTGATGTGCATCATAGAGATAAACTACAGTGTACATGAGTGGTGTTTATTTGCTCACTGCTGCCCTCCTGTGTTTAAACATCACAATGCTGAACACTTGACTTAAATACCTCTGTACAAGGAAACCGTCTATTGCGGATTGCAGGGTCGTGTTCATTAAGCTCCAAATGGAAGAGAACGAAATGAAATAGGAAGGAACTACCTGGACTTTTCCGATGAGAAATGCTAATTTTAATTTTCCATTGCATTGTGTGCCCTAATGGACACACCCCAGGTGATTGAAGATACCCTTGCTGTTGCTGTTCCAATTAACACACATATTCAAATGTTTTAGTGGCCATTTGATTTGTGCCTCATGGGTGGTTCCCCCTCTGCCTTAAATATAATTTTCCTCTCCGTACGTGACCTTCATGAAGATTAATGATGATGTCCAAGCACTCCACACTTTGCACACCATGTCATTTTAACATGGATAATTGGGTAATATTTGGTTAAGACGTTGATCAATGAGATCGTTGATCAAGGAGATTACAACCTACATTCATCCCACTCAAAAAGACAGCCAAAACTTAGTTGAATTCCAAATCCTTGAGTTAATAAAGCTGCATACAAACATGGTATTTTTCTTGAGTAAGGCAGCTCCAAAATACAGGTTTTTCAGCCTAGCTCAGTGCTTTATGTGGTGGAGGGGCACCCAGCGAAAGCACAGAGCGTAGACGTTAGCAATCTCCTCTAGTTGCACCGTGTTTGGCTCAGTGTTCTGTCACTCATGGGGACACTACGTCATCACAGTGTATACAGAGAGAGCTAGGCAGTTCAAGCCACCTTGGGTGCTGACATAGATTTACAGTAGAAGTGCCCGTCCAAGACGGCTCACAGATAAAATGACGTCAAATCATGTTATCTCTACCATAGCTTAAATTGGAGTGATCATGTGAACGTCATACTTTCAAAATCTTAGCTAACAAGTTAGCTAGCTAGGCAAGCAGTCATCATGATGAATCATATAGACAATCTACTGGCAAATCCTTTTCAATCCTTGTCATGTGAAGAGAAATGACAGATACAATGTATTGTTGCTCATCCAGCATTGGACATAAATGTTACACATGTCGGAAATCGCAAATTCAACAATGAGTGGTTTGGAAGAAATCAGTGGCTAACTGCATCGCAAAGCAATCACTATTTTGCTTTCTTGCCTGGAGAGGAAAGGGTGTGTGGCCCTAGTCTGGGTTTAAGGATTTAAAAAATCTGTCTGAACGGGTCTAATTTGCAAGCTTAAAGGATAAACATTCACATGCAAGACCATAGGCCAGAAAATGGTTGAATACATTGGCCATGCTGTCAATCCAGCCTTACTTCATCCAAAGAATGCCAGAATTTGATGACAAAGTTTGATGACAAAGTTTGCCCACAACAAGGACCGCAGTGCCACCTTCCTGTTAAAGTGAGCACAGCACAACAACGGTGAGTCCAAAAATATATTTTGTATGCTGCTGCATAAATAATGTAAATGCCAGGGAGATACTTTCTTAGCTATAGTATACATGCGTATTACCAAGTGTATGTTGTGTAGTAAGCTGTTAGTAGCCCATGTGTCTCACGCTAAGAATCTGTTCCTTCTTCCTCTCAGGGGATTCACTGTGATTAACTGAGTGCCTCTTCAGAGCAAGGCATCTACTGTACATGGTCAGTTCCAATACCATATTTACTATGTGTGGAGATACTGAAGTTTTGAAGGTAAGGTGACTAAGCAACAGGAAATAAGATAACAGAGTAGCAGCAGCTTGTATATGAGTTGGTGTACATGTGTGTAGAGTCAGTATAAATGTACAGTATGTGCATTTTATGTGTGAGTGAGAAGATGATGTCGAGAGTGTGTGTGTGTGAGTATGTAGGGCCCTGTGAGTGTGCATAGAAATTAACAATAAACAGTCAATAAGGATGCAAGGTAGTCCGTGTAGGTATTTTGTTAGCTATTTATCCGTCTTATTGCTTGAGGATAGAAGCTGTTCAAACTTGATGCACTAATATCGCTTGCTATAAGGAAGCAGAGAGAATAGGTAGTGGTAGTGTTGTTTACATCATGCAGTGGCCATTTTAGCATGTAAATCTTGATGGGGCAAACTCAACCCTTTTTTTTAGATGCATGCCAGCAAAGCCACTACACTACACAACACAACACTAAACAATACATTAATTGCACTATAACGGTGACAAATGGTGCCCACAAACTGTTCGGGCCTACATACTTGTAAAAGCTGTCCGGACAGTGGAGCATTCCTTTCAGCATCATGGAGGGCATCCTTACCACTGCTACACCTGGCTGTCAGGGCATTCTCATCTGGCAACAAAACAGTTAATTCAGCCTCATTTACTGCCTTTTTAAAAACCATAGTTGATATGGCTGACTTGCTTAAATACATACGGTTTCTAACGACTCCTTGTGGATTTTTGTAACTCGATAACAACTGCATTCTGGTTCAATAATGATAACGAATGCCGACATGAGTTTTGACTTGTGAACCACACAAAAATGATTACCAGTATGTTCAGTAAATTCCTCATATTTGTTATTTTATCATTAACACTTAGCTCTAAGTATAAGCAAGTGCAAGCAAACTTTCAAGTGCAAGCAAACTTTTTTTTTTTATACTTCTGTATATTCGAAATGATATGAACACTGTGGACAATTTTCAGCAAGTTGCAACATTGAAATTCAGAAATAACCTCAATTCCAAAAACAAGGTCTAAATCATGTTTGATGCACTCAGGATGTAAAAAAATATATGTTTAAACTAGATGATAGGAATACTGTGGGCACTTTCAGCAAGTTAAAACATTGAAATACAGAAATAACCTCAATTCCAAAAACAAGGTCTAAATCATGTTTGATGCACTCAGGATGTAAAAAAAAAATATATGTTAAACTAGATGATAGGAACACTGTGGGCACTTTTCAGCAAGTTAAAACATTGAAATACAGAAATAACCTCTATTCCAAAAACAAGTTCTAAATCATATTTGATGCACTCAGGATGTAAAACATTTTTTTTTTTCTGTTTATTCGAGATGATAGGAACACTGTGGACAAGTTGCAACATTGAAATACAGAAATAGCCTCTATTCCAAAAACAAGGTCTAAATAATGTTTGTTATGCACTCAGGATGTAAAAAAAAAACTTGTTCTGTCTAAACTAGATGATAGGAACACTGTGGACAATTTTCAGAAAGTTAAAACATTGAAATTCAGAAATAACCTCTATTCCAAAAACAAGGTCTAAATCATGTTTTATGCACTCTGGATGTAAAACATTTTTTTTTCTGTTTATTCGAGATGATAGGAACACTGTGGACAAGTTGCAACATTGAAATACAGAAATAGCCTCTATTCCAAAAACAAGGTCTAAATAATGTTTGTTATGCACTCAGGATGTAAAAAAAACTTGTTCTGTCTAAACTAGATGATAGGAACACTGTGGACAATTTTCAGAAAGTTAAAACATTGAAATTCAGAAATAACCTCTATTCCAAAAACAAGGTCTAAATCATGTTTGATGCACTCTGGATGTAAAAAAAATAGTTATGTTTATTCGAGACGATCTGAAACACTGTGGACAATTTTCAGCAAGTTGCAACATTGACATACAGAAATAACCACTTTTCCATAAACAAGGTCTAAATAATGTTTGATATGCACTCAGGATGTAAAAAAATAGTTATGTTTAAACTAGATGATAGAAAAACTGTGGACAATTTTCAGCAAATTGCAACATTGAAATAAAGAAATAACCACTTTTCCATAAACATGGTCTAAATCATGTTTGATGCACTCAGGGTGTAAAAAAAAACATGTTCTGTTTAAACTAGATGATATGAACACTGTGGACAATTTTCAGCAAGTTTTAACATTGAAATACAGAAATAACCACTTTTCCAAAAACAATATCTAAATCATGTTTGATGCACTCTGGATGTAAAAAAATTTTTCTGTTTATTCGAGATGATAAGAACACTGTGGACAATTTTCAACAAGTTGCAACATTGAAATACAGAAATTACCACTTTTCCAAAAACAATATCTAAATCATGTTTGATGCACTCATGATGTAAAAAAAAGTTGTTCTGTTTTAAACTAGATGATAGGAACACTGTGGACAATTTTCAGCAAGTTGCAACATTGAAATACAGAAATTACCACTTTTCCAAAAACAATATCTAAATCATGTTTGATGCACTCAGGATGTAAAAAAAATGTTTATGTTTATTCGAGATGATAGGAACACTGTGGATAATTTTCAGCAAGTTGCAACATTGAAATTCAGAAATAAACACTTTTCCATGAACAAGGTCTAAATCATGTTTGATGCACTCAGGGTGTAAAAAAAAAACATGTTCTGTTTATTCGAGATGATAGGAACACTGTGGGCAATTTTCAGCAAGTTGCAACATTGAAATACAGAAATTAACACTCTTCCATGTAATAGGTCTAAATCATGTTTGATGCACTCTAGATGTAAAAAAAAAAAAATATGTTTAAACTAGATGATAGGAACACTGTGGGCAATTTTCAGCAAGTTGCAACAATGAAATTCAGAAATAAACACTTTTCCATGAACAAGGTCTAAATCATGTTTGATGCACTCAGGATGTAAAACATTTTTTTTCTGTTTATTCGAGATGATAGGAACACTGTGGACAATTTTCAGCAAGTTGAAACATTGAAATACAGAAATAAACACTTTTCCATGAACAAGGTCTAAATCATGTTTGATGCACTCATGATGTAAAAATAGTTGATCTGTATTAAACTAGATGATTTTAACACTGTGGTCAATTTTCAGCAAGTTGCAACATTGAAATACAGAAATAACCACTTTTCCATAAACAAGGTCTAAATTATATTGATATGCACTCAGGATGTAAAAAAAACTTGTTCTGTTTAAACTAGAGAATAGGAACACTGTGGACAATTTTCAGCAAGTTGAAACATTGAAATACAGAAATAAACACTTTTCCATGAACAAGGTCTAAATTATGTTTGATATGCACTCAGGATGTAAAAAAAAGTTGTTCTGTTTTAAACTAGATGATAGGAACACTGTGGGCAATTTTCAGCAAGTTAAAACATTGAAATTCCGAAAAAAAACTATATTCCATAAACAAGGTCTAAATTATGTTTGATATGCACTCAGGATGTAAAAAAAACTTGTTCTGTTTAAACTAGAGAATAGGAACACTGTGGACAATTTTCAGCAAGTTGCAACATTGAAATACAGCAATAACCACTTTTCCAAAAACAAGGTCTAAATCATGTTTGATGCACTCTGGACGTAAAAAAAATGTTTATGTTTATTCGAGATGATAGGAACACTGTGGATAATTTTCAGCAAGTTGCAACATTGAAATACAGCAATAACCACTTTTCCAAAAACAAGGTCTAAATCATGTTTGATGCACTCTGGATGTCCAATTTTTGCTGTTCTGTCTATTTGAGATGGAATGAACATTGTGGACAGTTTTCAGCAAGTTGCAACATTGAAATACAGAAACAACTTTTTTCCATAAACAAGCTCTAAATCATGTTTCATGCACTCTGGATGTCCAATTTTTGCTGTTCTGTCTATTTGAGATGGAATGAACATTGTGGACATTGAAATACAGCAATAACCACTTTTCCAAAAACAAGGTCTAAATCATGTTTGATGCACTCTGGACGTCCAATTTTTGCTGTGCTGTCTATTTGAGATGTAAGGGACACGTCTAATACACTTTTGAAGGTGGTACTGAAAATGAGCTAATGCTAACGCCATACAATGCAGTCCGGTTATCACGTAAGCGTCTGTCAGACTTCTGGTGATCTCAACTGGAGTACCCCCATTGTCTTGAATGCACTGAAGTCGTTAGTTGATTTGAACACAGCATCAGAGTGTAAACTATGGTACCTCAGGGTTGCCAGATCAGACCCCCCTTTCCAGGGGTATTTAGGTTAGAAAAACTGTCTGCCCCCTCCATTTATTGTTGATAAATGCCCCATCTTAGTTCCTGCATCATCCTCTCCACAATACCTTCCCCAAGGACTTAAACCCCCCCAAAAATGGATTGTGCTATTTCTTGCAACTCTGTTTAGCTTTTGTGCTACGGTTGTATTTGGGAGGTGACAACAATTGGCTTTTTGATTAGTTAACTGTAAACTACTTGTCATGTGTACGCCGTAACAAGTACAACGATTTGTCACATGCAGAAGTGGCCAAACTAAGTTACGATCTCAAGCAACGGGCTCAGTGAACGGCATGCCATATTTTCTAAACTAGATTTACATGGCTCCCTTGTACCGCATCACATTGTAAAACAAGTCAACCTGTTATTTCGACTAGAAGATAACATTAACATGTATATATTTTACAAGCAAAGGTGGAATAAAGTTGTGAAGACCTTGATTTCTCTTCAGTACAAGACATTGTTTAGCTGCTTTTCAGACAACGCGCTTTAGAGTAGTTTGTTGCAGCATACGTTCCATTCCAATGGTACGCTGCAGGGACCACTCAGTGATAACAAGCATGTGATCGTACGCGCCAGAATCTCCCATAAGTGTTAAATTGGGTGGAGATCTGGTGACAGACCGCACACGGCTCACATCATTTTTAAGCATTGTGACCACTCAGGACCTATGGATGGGGCATAGCCACAGTAGCCAAAGTAAATGGCCTGCCAAGCATGATAGGTTGCTAATTACTCAGGAACCACACCTGTGGAATAACACTGCGCCCAAAAACAACATGTTACCCATTAATGATGAGATTCCACCAGGGTCGGGAGTCGCGGTCCTCGTTGAGGGTGGCCCAGCAGTGGTCAAGCACCAGCGCTACCTTGGGGTCAGAGGACGTGGTCAGCTCCACCTCAAAGTGCAGAGGCTGTCTCAGGTACTTCACCACTGGATAGTCCTCCTGGTGGAACGTGTTATACGAGGCGTCTGGAACAAAGAACAAAAGACAACCGGGGGTCGTGTTCAGTGGGCACCATCTGAACTTGTCCATTAAGAAAGGCTCGTTTATCATATCCTGTTGTGCCCCGATGAACACAAGCCATTTATAGCCAACACTACCCCCCCAAATCAGCTCCTCACCGTTACTCCATAGCCACACCTGTAGATCTCAGAACGCAAGAGTAATATATCATAAGGATTACATTTTTGGGAATGGTTTTGTAAAGGAGACCTTCCAAGATTCTTTTAGAGGCTAGGGGTCAAGTTGAAATTCTAAATTTGTGCACGGTTACCCTGAGCGAGTCTCATTCTGACCATTAGTCGACCCATCCCAGTCTCGGCAAAAAGCTAGTTGTCACGCGGCCTGGTCAGGAAGGCCAATGTGCGAGTGATGTTGGCCGTAGTAGCAGGAAACCTTTAACCTAAAAAGAGGAATGTAGGCAACTTCAAGCAATGGAGTGGACACACTGGTAGTGGAGGCACATTTTCCCTGTATACAAAGTATTGAGCAATTGATGAAGGAAAAAAACACCCTATAAAAGCTAATAGCTACAATTGCGATGCGTAAATATACTTACTGATATTCCTCCTCTGAAGACGTTGTGGCATACAGCTTCACCTCAAGTTCATCTGGCAAGGAGATTTCGTTCTCATACAGCATGACATTGTTGATAAACTATGTAGTAGAGGGGAATTGTTTATTACAGCCTGCGGAAGCAAACAGTCCGTAAATACACAGTACCCATCACCTCAGGGTAATAGTCATTTTACCTTCCTGGTGGTGCCAGGAACTACTTGAACTTGTCCAATAACAAAGATTTTTGTTTTGTTCCCTAAATCCCATCTTGGATTAATGATTCACTCAGACTTCTCATTCCTAACTCACAATATTGAACTAACTTGTTATAGTATTTAGTAATTGTTTTGTTCACTTCACAGTGAAGTGGAAGTAGGAGAAGCGATCGTCGCTGTAGGTGGGACCACAGGCGGGGTCGCTCAGGGTCAGCTGACCGGGGTTCAGACCGGGAACAGACTCCACCATCACCGCCAGCGCAGTCATCATTCCGTTAGAGAAACACTCTTGGAGGTGGGGGAGCAAAAGACAGGTAGCCATCAGACCTGGGTTCTGTATTTGTTACACTTAATTGAGCTTGCCGAGCACAGTAGAACCAATGGAATAGCACCAAAAGTGCAAACCATGCCCATCTGGCACTACTATTAGACTCACAGTATTTGCAAGAAACCATGTCAAACGACTATTTATCGGAAGTAATTGTTTGAGAAAGCTGTTTGTTGTAAGGATTCAACAGAGCCACATCCAGTCTGCTCCTGACAGAGGACGAGTGAACCGACTGGGAACCAATGGGAGAGTTCATTATTCCAATATTGTATGCATGTATACAAGGTAAGGAAAGCGAGGCTAGCGGCAGCAATTTAGGTTAAAATGTTTTGGGAGTGCGTCGTACCTCAAACACTGCATCCGGTGAAGAAAAAGGCAACGTGATGGTGAAGTCTGCGTCGCCCTCTGTTAAATACTGTTGAGCAAGCTCATGGTTAAACAACCGCTTGCCAACCAAGACCACGAAAAAGGGCTCTTGGTTCCTGTAGTCCACCGTGATGTGGAAGTTCTCCTGATAACAATTGCCAGTGACTGAGGGTGGCACTACAAGGACAAACAGGGTTGTGTTCATTAAGCATAAAAAACAGGAAGGTACTACTTGAACTTGACCAAGAAGAAACCTTTGTTTTGCAACGGTGGGCCTGAATAAACACGATCCTGGCAAATCAGGAACAGGACAACTGGGTCCAAATACTCTAAAGCTTAACATTTTCTTTGTAGAGAGACCGCATAGGAAAAACCTACAGTATGGCTAGTTGGGCTATCACTGCCAATTTCCTTTCAGAGCAATCATTAACGAGAGGAAAGCATTCAACAGTAGTTTGGCGTAGTCCAGAGACATACCAATGTCCAGCAGTACAATGTCCACAATGGCAGAGTGAGAGAGGAGCGTGCTCTGGAAAGATGACCAGGCCGTAGATCAGCTGAAGAGTGAAGGTTGTGACACCTTATTCGCCCTTCTCTGTAGTGAAGTTAAAAGCATTGGTCAATTGATAGCATTATTGTTGTAACAGAACCTTATTCAACATCAACTAAGTACATTTGGGGACTATTAAAACAAACTACAGTGCCTTGCGAAAGTATTCGGCCCCCTTGAACTTTGCAACCTTTTGCCACATTTCAGGCTTCAAACATAAAGATATAAAACTGTATTTGTTTGTGAAGAATCAACAACAAGTGGGACACAATCATGAAGTGGAACAACATTTATTGGATATTTCAAACTTTTTTAACAAATCAAAAACTGAAAAATTGGGCGTGCAAAATTATTCAGCCCCCTTAAGTTAATACTTTGTAGCGCCACCTTTTGCTGCGATTACAGCTGTAAGTCGCTTGGGGTATGTCTCTATCAGTTTTGCACATCGAGAGACTGAAATTTTTTCCCATTCCTCCTTGCAAAACAGCTCGAGCTCAGTGAGGTTGGATGGAGAGCATTTGTGAACAGCAGTTTTCAGTTATTTCCACAGATTCTCGATTGGATTCAGGTCTGGACTTTGACTTGGCCATTCTAACACCTGGATATGTTTATTTTTGAACCATTCCATTGTAGATTTTGCTTTATGTTTTGGATCATTGTCTTGTTGTAAGACAAATCTCCGTCCCAGTCTCAGGTCTTTTGCAGACTCCATCAGGTTTTCTTCCAAAATGGTCCTGTATTTGGCTCCATCCATCTTCCCATCAATTTTAACCATCTTCCCTGTCCCTGCTGAAGAAAAGCAGGCCCAAACCATGATGCTGCCACCACCATGTTTGACAGTGGGGATGGTGTGTTCAGGGTGATGAGCTATGTTGCTTTTACGCCAAACATAACGTTTTGCATTGTTGCCAAAAAGTTCAATTTTGGTTTCATCTGACCAGAGCACCTTCTTCCACTTGTTTGGTGTGTCTCCCAGGTGGCTTGTGGCAAACTTTGAACGACACTTTTTATGGATATCTTTAAGAAATGTCTTTCTTCTTGCCACTCTTCCATAAAGGCCAGATTTGTGCAATATACGACTGATTGTTGTCCTATGGACAGAGTCTCCCACCTCAGCTGTAGATCTCTGCAGTTCATCCAGAGTGATCATGGGCCTCTTGGCTGCATCTCTTATCAGTCTTCTCCTTGTATGAGCTGAAAGTTTAGAGGGATGGCCAGGTCTTGGTAGATTTGCAGTGGTCTGATACTCCTTCCATTTCAATATTATCGCTTGCACAGTGCTCCTTGGGATGTTTAAAGCTTGGGAAATCTTTTTGTATCCAAATCCGGCTTTAAACTTCTTCACAACAGTATGTCGGACCTGCCTGGTGTGTTCCTTGTTCTTCATGATGCTCTCTGCGCTGTTGACGGACCTCTGAGACTATCACAGTGCAGGTGCATTTATACGGAGACTTGATTACACACAGGTGGATTGTATTTATCATCATTGGTCATTTAGGTCAACATTGGATCATTCAGAGATCCTCACTGAACTTCTGGAGAGAGTTTGCTGCACTGAAAGTAAAGGGGCTGAATAATTTTGCACGCCCAATTTTTCAGTTTTTGATTTGTTAAAAAAGTTTGAAATATCCAATAAATGTCGTTCCACTTAATGATTCTGTCCCACTTGTTGTTGATTCTTCACAAAAAAATACAGTTTTATATCTTTATGTTTGAAGCCTGAAATGTGGCAAAAGGTCGCAAAGTTCAAGGGGGCCGAATACTTTCGCAAGGCACTGTATATACACTGCTCAAAAAAATAAAGGGAACACTAAAATAACACGTCCTAGATCTGAATGAAAGAAACATTATTATCATTAAATACTTTTCTTTACACAGTTGAATGTGCTGACAACAAAATCACACAAAAATTATCAATGGAAATCAAATTTAGCAACCCATGGAGGTCTGGATTTGGAGTGACTCAAAATTAAAGTGGAAAACCACACTACAGGCTGATCCAACTTTGATGTAATTTCCTTAAAACAATTCATAATGAGGCTCAGTAGTGTGTGTGGCCTCCACGTGCCTGAATGACCTCACTACAACGCCTGGACATGCTCCTGATGAGGTGGCGGATGGTCTCCTGAAGGATCTCCTCCCAGACCTGGACTAAAGCATCCGCCAACTCCTGGACAGTCTGTTGTGCAACGTGGCATTGATGGATGGAGTGAGACATGATGTCCCAGATGTGCTCAATTGGATTCAGTCAGTCCATAGCATCAATGCCTTCCTCTTGCAGGTACTGCTGACACACTCCAGCCACATGAGGTCTAGCATTGTCTTGCATTAGGAGGAACCCAGGGCCAACCGCACCAGCATATGGTCTCACAAGGCATCTGAGGATCTCATCTCGGTACCTAACGGCAGTCAGGCTACCTCTGGCGAGCACATGGAGGGCTGTGCGGCCCCCCCCAAAGAAATGCCACCCCACACCATGACTGACCCACCGCCAAACCGGTCATGCTGGAGGATGTTTCAGGCAGCAGAATGTTCTCCACGGCGTCTCCAGACTGTCACATGTGCTCAGTGTGAACCTGCTTTCATCTGTGAAGAGCACAGGGCGCCAGTGGCGAATTTGCCAATCTTGGTGTTCTCTGGCAAATGCCACAAACGTCCTGCAAGGTGTTGGGCTGTAAGCACAACCCCCACCTGTGGACGTCAGGCCCTCATACCACCTTCATGGAGTCTGTTTCTAACCGTTTGAGCAGACACATGCACATTTGTGGCCTGCTGGAGGTCATTTTGCAGGGCTCTGGCAGTGCTCTTCCTGCTCCTCCTTGCACAAAGGCGGAGGTAGCGGTCCTGCTGCTGGGTTGTTGCCCTCCTACGGCCTCCTCCGCGTCTCCTGATGTACTGGCCTGTCTCCTAGTAGCGCCTCCATGCTTTGGACACTGCGCTGACAGACACAGCAAACCTTCTTGCCACAGCTTGCATTGATGTGCCATCCTGGAAGAGCTGCACTACCTGAGCCACTTGTGTGGGTTGTAGACTCCGTCTCATGCTACCACTAGAGTGAAAGCACCTCCAGCATTCAAAAGTGACCAAAACATCAGCCAGGAAGCATAGGAACTGAGAAGTGGTCTGTAGTCACCACCTGCAGAACCACTCCTTTATTGGGGGGTGTCTTGCTAATTTGCCTATAATTTCCACCTGTTGTCTATTCCATTTGCACAACAGCATGTGAAATTTATTGTCAATTAGCAATTAGTGTTGCTTCCTGAGTGGACAGTTTGATTTCACAGAAGTGTGATTGACTTGGAGTTACATTGTGTTGTTTAAGTGTTCCCTTTATTTTTTTGAGCAGTGTACTTTAAGTAATGTTGCCCTCATTCCTCTAAATCAAGCACTATTGGCAAGTGAATGCGTACAACTGCCAAAATAATGGAAACACTTGAGTAAATGAGGGATACAAAGTACTTTTGTGCCATTATTTATATTTTGTTGGTGGCCCACTTATTAGGGCATGTACAAATCACTGCATGTGGCTTTGCATTTAACAGAAACACTCCTCCATCCTCAGGTCCATCCTGAAGGTCTTCAAGGTGTTGTCCGGGGATCTCTGCTCCTGAACATTGAAGCCTCTGGCGTTGCACTCTGCAACAGTTAGCACCATGGTGGGAAAGGTGATGTTCAGCAGCTCCACATCAAGGTTGAAGGTCCCCAACTCAAGCACAAACACTGCCTGCTCAGGAACGGTGTCTAAGGGCGTGTCTGTTCATAAGCAAACAAAGGAAAACATTGTGCAATGCGGTACAATGGAAGTTGAAAATGCACATTTGTTATTGGATAAGTCCGGGTATTGCCTCACAGTTTCAGTACATGTTCTTCTGTTTTGTGCCTAATGAACAACCCAGGCATCCCAAATTACCATAGGCACTTTTTAACTAAACCAGACTCACAGTTGCGAACTTGTGGAAGCCTGGCCATCGGAGGTGTTGTGATAGGGAAGAGGACTTTGTAGCTGGTGTCCTCGTGTGCGACCTCCTCGATCCACAGAAACTCAAGCATGGGCTCAATGGTGTAAGTGACAAAGTACTGGTAATCCTGAATATGGCTCTGTAAGGGAGACTAGTGATGCAGTCAGGCAGTAATACACAATTGGAGTGCATAAACAGGTCAATGTTCCTTATAAGCCAGAAAGTTAAATACAATTATTCTACCGCTTGTCTTTTCGTAATTTAAGACAAAATATGCAAAGGAAAGTATTGTTTACCAGACGTTAGAGTGCTGGTAGGTATATGGTTGTCAACTTGCATTTCTGGCGGTATGCATTTTCAAAGCAATTGACACACAAAGTAAACACTTGCACAATATGTAAACAGCAGCCGAGTGTTGCTTGCATTCAGTTGACAGTGGCAAAGCTACCGGCTCCCTAAAAAGTCAGGTAAAAAATACTTTAGTGTGGATATTTGGTCTCAAATTTCAAGCGGCTAAAGGACAAAGTGCAAAGACAAGCGGTAGAGTATGTTTAAGTGTCATTTTATGCAACATTCACACAATTTTGCAATCCATTGTATATTAGCCTGATTAAGCAGACAATTGCTCAATAAAAAAACATTTTACACAAGACAACGTTTCTAGGAGTTTACCCATGAGAGATGGCAAAGGGTTACTGCAAAGCACTAACAACTGCTGCAGTAAAAAAGGCTCTACAAATTATATTTAGAAATTAAACAGGAACATTTTACTCATCCAACGCTGACCTTGAAATAGCCGCCAACCGCCCCCACCGGAATTTCAACAATAATATGAGCCTGTGACTAAAACCGAGTAGTTTCTGGCAGCCTTTTCCTCAGAGTCCAGCCTCTTAGCATCAATTCCCATGTACATCTCCAACATGGTGAAGGCATCAGAGGCGAAAAGTGGGTCTGTGCTTGGGCATGTACCAGGTGATCACTTCTGGAGTAAAGGCCTCTGCAGTGAAACAAGAAGCCAAGTGCACATCATAACATAACATTTTGCAACTGAAAACAAATGTGCCATTATTTGGAAAAAGTTCACCCCAAAACATTTTCCCAACTAAACACTGCATAACACAAATGAAAGTCTTGTCTAGAGCCAATTAAGAACTGGGTTTAAAGGATCTTAAATTATTTCACACTCAACCTGGTGTTGGACAAACAGCTGTGGCATCTATTCGAGTAACCAGCCACTTCTGCTCAAAGAAGGTTGAGAGCACCCGCATCGGAACCCCAGCTACCTGTTCAGGGGGCAACCACACCAGGGCTGTGTTCAGTAGGGCAAACCGTATTAACAATATGTTGCAGAGTTCAAGTAGGGCCACCATTTCCAAATGTTTGCTCTACTGAACATGACCCAGTTCATGGAGGAAGTGGAGAAAGTCAGCTTACATTCTGGAGGTATGTCTCCTCTGCATTATGAGGGCTTCTTAACACCAGCCGTATTGCATAGCCCTTTCGTTGGACCTCATCCACATTCATGACCTTCTTGCTAGGACTAAAGACGACTGCTGTCATTTTGTATCCTGAAGCAACAGCCTGTCTCAGGAAATGGTAATATGAATTGAACAAAATTGTCAACAAACGCACATTTTGTTTAGCGCCATCCTGTCATGTTGTAGTGAAATTACAGAAACTGAAATATGGCTACCTCCGCTCCTCTCCGGAAGTTGGCGCTCCTTGCTTTCGGGCCCCCAGTGGGCTGTTCGGGGATGGTTTGGATGTCTGGAAGAGTCCTTCTGACAGACACCTAGAGAAGAAAATGCATAGGGAATAATGGCCTTTCTCCCTCCCATACAATAGGAAATCAAGGGCCAGTTCTCAATCTGTCCACTCGCCTCCTTAAATGCATTGAGAATAGGCCAAGATTCCTCACCACTAAAGTTGTCCTATGTGCATTTTGAAGAGGAATTGAGAGAGAGGGGGAGTCAAGACCTCTACGTTGTGTTGCAGAAGAAATTAAACACTGGACAGTTGTAGCTCTAGACAGATCATTTATACAGGCAGTACGACAAGCTCGACTGTAAACATGTCCATTGGGGCATGCTCTGCTCACTTACCTCCATGTAGTTGCGGTCGCACAGAATCTCTCGGGAGGTCCAGGGGGTGTAGCTACAGGTTTTTCCCAATCTATACACAGGGTCTTCAGTCATGTGGTTTCCTGGCAGCCTGAATTGCATGACCAAGCTGAACATCGTATCATCCTAAAATGAAGGGGGAAGGAAAAAAAGCCTTTCATTATATAGCAAAAAACAAATAATTCAGGTGACATTCATGCAAGTTAAAAACTGTGGCAAAATAGGCTATATGAATGCAGCTGCCACTGTATTGAAGCCACACTACAGGAGAATTGCTCAGTAGTTCACATGACTGCAGTCTGTATCAGAAAAGCTGGCTGGCCCTCTGAAAGCGCTCCATAAACTTCTGCTGTACCTTATGTCATCGTTAACTTAGAGGTAAGAGATACCAGACCCAGGGGTGGCTAACAATGGAGATCCTTTTGATATCCACAGAGTTCAGTGAACTGCTTCAATGTTTCTGGCACCGTACTTCTAGTAAACTCCATGCTTTAAATGTTATGAATTACCACCTCCACCTCTACATGTGTTTGTTTTCAATTATTTCATTTTTACATCTAGTGATGCAAATATTGACTTGTATCTTTGTGTATGCAGGGCTCATCTGTAAAAGAGCCTGGGTCTCAGCATGACTCCATGTCAAAGGTTAAATAAAATGACATTGCTACATTATGGTTTGCAAATGCAGTGACACTGAAAGGCAAACTGCTTGAACTTCAAATGGACAAACACTACAGTGCTTAGGGTTACCATGTTTTGGGAAAAGCAAGACACACAAAAAACATGGGGTCAAATTTATAGCTGAAGGCACACTGAGTAGCAAGGCCAGGCGTCAGGTTTATGATTTGTGTGTCATCTGGAAGGGATGGAGATGGTGTGAACACAAGAGTTGACAAGCAATATCAAGCCATGAATTATGAAAGGAGAGAAAGAGAATAAGAGGCAAACTCACTGAAGACAGCATCAACCTCTTCAAAAAGAGGGCGACACTCAAATGAATAACGTTACCAAGGGCATTCAGCGTTGAGGTCATCTGGAATGGGAAAGGTTATTTAAAAATTATATGTCAAAACGCTTAGTGCTTGAATTTACAGGGTGCAAAATGCATACTTATAGGTGTCTATTGTGCTTGAATGCCCACAGCTGCCATCAATAGGCAAAAAACAACGCTGTAAGGCATTTGACAAACATATTATGATTGATTAAAAGGAAGAAGAAACACAACTCAAATGTTTGCATCGCATTAGACTCTTCTAGGCCTGCTACTTCTTACCCTGAGCTAAGGAAATAACCATTGTAGAACAGAATTGTTCGATAAAATACACAGCTACAGAACCTAATATTTGACCCAAGGTGTGCAGCCCACAGCCCAGGGGTATGCAACTTTTACCCCTATGACAAAGGCTTACTCAAAAAAACTGAGAAAAAATCCAACCAAGAAGTGGGAAATCTGAGGTGGTCATTTTTCAACTCATTCCTTACTGAAGATACAGTGGGATATTGGTCATGTTGCACTTCTTAAGGCTTCCACTAGATGTCAACAGTCTTTAGAACCTTGTTTGATGCTTCTACTGTGAAGTGGGGGCAGCATTTTCACTTTTGGATAAACAGCGTGCCCAGTTTCAACTTCCTGCTACTCATGCCAGGAATATAAGATATGCATATTATTAATAGATTTGGATAGAAAACACTGAAGTTTCTAAAACTGATTGAATCATGTCTGTGAGTATACAGAACTTATGTAGCAGGCAAAACCCAGAGGACTAATCGTTCAGTATGTACAGTGCCTTGCGAAAGTATTCGGCCTCCTTGAACTTTGCGACCTTTTGCCACATTTCAGGCTTCAAACATAAAGATATAAAACTGTATTTTTTTGTGAAGAATCAACAACAAGTGGGACACAATCATGAAGTGGAACGACATTTATTGGATATTTCAAACTTTTTTAACAAATCAAAAACTGAAAAATTGGCGTGCAAAATTATTCAGCCCCTTTACTTTCAGTGCAGCAAACTCTCTCCAGAAGTTCAGTGAGGATCTCTGAATGATCCAATGTTGACCTAAATGACCAATGATGATAAATATAATCCACCTGTGTGTAATCAAGTCTCCGTATAAATGCACCTGCACTGTGATAGTCCTCAGAGGTCCGTTAAAAGCGCAGAGGAGCATCATGAAGAACAAGGAACACACCAGGCAGGTCCGAGATACTGTTGTGAAGAAGTTTAAAGCCGGATTTGGATACAAAAAGATTTCCCAAGCTTTAAACATCCCAAGGAGCACTGTGCAAGCGATAATATTGAAATGGAAGGAGTATCAGACCACTGCAAATCTACCAAGACCTGGCCGTCCCTCTAAACTTTCAGCTCATACAAGGAGAAGACTGATCAGAGATGCAGCCAAGAGGCCCATGATCACTCTGGATGAACTGCAGAGATCTACAGCTGAGGTGGGAGACTCTGTCCATAGGACAACAATCAGTCGTATATTGCACAAATCTGGCCTTTATGGAAGAGTGGCAAGAGAAAGCCATTCTTAAAGATATCCATAAAAAGTGTTGTTTAAAGTTTGCCACAAGCCACCTGGGAGACACACCAAACATGTGGAAGAAGGTGCTCTGGTCAGATGAACCAAATTGAACTTTTTGGCAACAAAACAATGCAAAACGTTATGTTTGGCGTAAAAGCAACACAGCTGAACACACCATCTCCACTGTCAAACATTGTGGTGGCAGCATCATGGTTTGGGCCTGCTTTTCTTCAGCAGGGACAGGGAAGATGGTTAAAATTGATGGGAAGATGGATGGAGCCAAATACAGGACCATTCTGGGAAGAAAACCTGATGGAGTCTGCAAAAGACCTGAGACTGGGACGGAGATTTGTCTTCCAACAAGGACAATGATCCAAAACATAAAGCAAAATCTACAATGGAATGGTTCAAAAATAAACATATCCAGGTGTTAGAATGGCCAAGTCAAAGTCCAGACCTGAATCCAATCGAGAATCTGTGGAAAGAACTGAAAACTGCTGTTCACAAATGCTCTCCATCCAACCTCACTGAGCTCGAGCTGTTCTGCAAGGATGAATGGGAAAAATTTCAGTCTCTCGATGTGCAAAACTGATAGAGACATACCCCAAGCGACTTACAGCTGTAAACGCAGCAAAATGTGGCGCTACAAGTATGGGGCTGAATAATTTTGCACGCCCAATTTTTCAGTTTTGATTGTTAAAAAAGTTTGAAATATTCAATAAATGTCGTTCCACTTCATGATTGTGTCCCACTTGATGATTCTTCACAAAAAAATACAGTTTTATATCTTTATGTTTGAAGCCTGAAATGTGGCAAAAGATCGCAAAGTTCAAGGGGCCCGAATACTTTCGCAAGGCACTGTACCTGTTTAATATTAACCTTTTGTGACTAGGTGGCAGTATTTTCTATTTTGGAAAAATAATGTTCCCGTAGTAAACGGGATATTTTGTCAGTACAAATAGCTAGAATATGCATATAATTGACCGTTTAGAATAGAAAACACACTAAAGTTTCCAAAAATGTAAAAATATTGTCTGTGAGTATAACAGAACAGATGTTGCAGGCGAAAGCCTGAGAATTCTAATCCAGAAGTGCCTCATGTTTTGAAAGCGCTGCGTTCCACTGCGTCCTATACAGCAGTGAATGGGCTATCAACCAGATTACTCTTTCTCCGTATTCCCGAAGGTGCCTACAGCATTGTGGACCTAGTTTTATGCATTCATGTTGAAGAATACCCGTAAGCGGCTACATTGCACAAGTGGTCACCTGATGGCTCCCAGAGTGACTCTCCGCGTAAACTACAGAGGTAGCCATTATTCCAATAGGTCCTACAGATAAACTAATTGTCCTGGTGAATATATTATTGAATAGATATTTGAAAAACACAACGTTTTCCATGTTTCTGTCGATATTATGAAGCTAATTTGGATTATTTTTTCGGCGTTTTCATGACTGCAATTTCCGGGCGATTTCTCAGCCAAACGGAGCTATTTCGCCTACAAAAATAATATTTTTGAAAAAAGGAACATTTTCTATCTAACTAGGAGTCTCGTGAGTGAAAACATCTGAAGCTCATCAAAGGTAAACGATTTGATTGCTTTTCTGATTCTGTGACCAAGTTACCTGCTGCTAGCTGGACAAAATGCTATGCTAGGCTATCGATTAACTTACACAAACGCTTGTCTAGCTTTGGCTGTAAAGCATATTTTGAAAATCTGAGATGACAGGGTGATTAAAAAAGGATAAGCTGTGTCTCAATATATTTAATTTGTGATTTTCATGAATAGGAATATTTTCTGTGGATATTTATGTCCGTTGCATTATGCTAATTAGTGTCAGTCGACGATTACAGGAGGTTAACTAGAGGTTAAGCTAGTAATGCCGTTCCAATATCACAAATTCGCAACGGTCTCGATCAAGTTGTTTGTATAGAATTTTGATATCTGTTATACTTTTTCCGTTTTTCACTTTCTTGTCCTCTTTATGTCCTCCTTCCTCTCTCATTGGATCTCTCAAGAAACTCAAGTGCCCCATTGTGACATCATCACTTCCAAGTGACATTCTTTGTAAGTGAAATCAAGCAATTTTTGACACAATAAATAAATAATAAATCCACTTTGCAACCACTTAGACAAGAATTGTCAAGTTTCCAGCTTCGTCTATTTCTCTGCTACTCAAATCTGGAGTTTAGAGACAAAAATTATATTTGCATCAAAGTTACAGGAGTTTAAGTAACAACATCAGTTTCTGTAACATTTTGTCAAGCAGTGTCTATTTTGACCAATACTGCAACAAGTTAGACAAGAAGTTAGAGTGAATGGGATATGCGTCTACTTCTCTGCTATTCATAGCTGTGTGCAGAATCAACATTTTCCATACGAAACTTACGGTACAGCTGTTTTTGTAACTGCATTACCACGTTTTTCAAACTTTCCCAAACAACGGTCGATTTGACCACTTTCGGAGCATTTTTTAGGAAAAAAGTTCCGCAAGTTAAAATCTTCCCCTGCTTCTCTGCTCTTCATAGAAGAAGTCGGATTTCAAATCAGGGCTACCATCTGCAACTATAGCTGTTTTCGTAACCCATCGCCTCACTTTCAAGTGTCTGTGAATCATGCCAGCAGCATTGCAATTCATTACTTTCCCAAACAACTATCGTTTTGACCAGTAAACAAACAGTTACAACAAACATAGTTTGGCATAAAATCTTCCTCTACTTCTCTGCTTCTCAAGGGCGGAAACGCTTTTAAAATTGGGTCTACCGTTCTCGAGGGAGAGAAATTTAACTTGTTGTAACTCCCATCCCGTGAACGGGATCGTTGTCATCATCTGACACTAATTAGCATAACACAACCGACATAAATATTACTAGAAAATATTCCTATTCATGAAAATCACAAGTGAAATATATTGAAACACAACTTAGCCTTTTGGTAATCACCCTGTCATCTCAGATTTTCAAAATATGCTTTACAGCCAAAGCTAGACAAGCGTTTTTGTAAGTTTATCGATAGCCTAGCATAGCATTATGTCCAGCTAGCAGCAGGTAATTTGGTCACGAAAATCAGAAAAGCAAACAAATTAAATTGTTTACCTTTGATGAGCTTCGGATATTTTCACTCACGAGACTCCCAGTTAGATAGGAAATGTTTCTTTTTTCCAAAAATATTATTTTGTAGGCCGAAATAGCGCCGTTTGTTATTCACGTTTGGCTGAGAAATCGACCTGAAATTGCGGTCACGACAATTAGCTCCATAATATCGACAGAAACATGGCAAATGTTGTTTATAAATCAATCCTCAAGGTGTTTTTCAAATATCTATTTGATAATATATCCACCGGGACAATTGGTTTTTCAGTAGGAGCGAGAATCACTCTGAGAGCCATCAGGTGACCACTTGCGCAATGTAGTCGCTTACGGGTATTCTTCAACATAAAGGCGTGAAACTACGTCACAATTATGTAGATACCTTGGGGAATACGTAGAAAAGTAATCTGGTTGATAGCCCATTCACTGCTCAATAGGGACGCATCGGAACGCAGAGCATTCAAAACATGAGTCACTTCCGGACTGGATTTTTCTCAGGCTTTCGCCTGTTATACTCTTAGAGTGTTTTCTATCCTAAGCTGTCAATTATATGCATATTCTAGCATCTTGTCCTGACAAAATATCCTGTTTACTTTGGGAACATTATTTTCCAAAAATGAAAATACTGCCCCCTAGTCACAACAGGTGAGCTAATATGGACATGTTGGCCTTTTCCCGAAATAAGGCATTGTTCTTGTTGCTTTGAGAAGCTAGGATATTGTTTTTTAACTTTAAAAACGTTAAACTGCAAGGCCTGAGAATTATTTGTCTGATTCCGCATCGCAAGATTGAAGGAAAGAGTCTCTTTGTACATGGTAAATCACTAGCTTTCCTCATTTGGACAGGTTCCCAACTTTGATGTCTATTGTTGCTAAGCAACGTCTGTTTGATGTCATATGGAGTAGAAGGTGTTGCATAGTGGATAATGCTTCTGACTTCGAACCAGAAAATTGAGGCATTTTCGTGGTCGTTTAATTTCGTTAACTCAGCTAATATGGACATGTTTGCAATTTCCTGAAATAAGGCATTGTTTCTTGTTGCTTTTAAAAGCTAGGACATTGTTTATTCAACTTTAATAATCTAAGACTGCAAGGCCTGAAAAAATATTGTGTCTGATTCTGCATCGCAAGATTGAGGGATAGAGTGTTTTCATGCTTGCAAAAATATCACTAGTTTCCTCATTCGTATAGGTTACCAACTTTAATGTCTGTTGTTGCTAGGCAACATCTGTTTGATGTCATATAGGATTGTATGGCGTAGACTGCGTGGCCTAATAGATAAGGCGTCTGATTTCAAATCAGAAGGGTTCGAGTCCCTTTGTGTTTGTTTAATTTCATTAGCTCAGCAAAAATTGTACATGTTTGCAATTTCCCGAAAAAAGGCATTGGTCTTGTTGCTTTGAAAAGTCAGGGAACACCCCCTGAAATGTTCAAAAATGAATGGGAACATATTGGCACCGTTCGAAACATATACACGGTGTCCAATACCACCCAATTCGGCGTCGTTTCATTCAAAGTTGATGGCAAGTGCCAAGTGTAACACTGCAAAAAATCCAACAGATGGCGAGTGCGCTCCACCGTGATTTTTCATATTGCAAATGTAACACAAGTCAAGACCCAAAAGTAAAATTTAAAAAGTACAAAGAACTCTTTCTTTCAATCTTGCGATACAGAATCAGACACAATAATACTCAGGCTTGCAATATTATATTATTAAAAATGAATAACAATGTGCTAGCTTTTCAAAGCAACAAGAACAGTGCCTTATTTTGGGAATTGTTTGTTTGTTGTTTGTTTATATTTAATTTTATATTTTATATTTAACTAATTGTTTATATTAGTTGAGTTAATGAAATTAAACGACCACGAAAATGCCTCAAAACTTTAATTTTCTGGTTCGAAGTCAGACGCCTTATCCACTTGTCAACACCTTCTACTCCATGTACGCCGATATGACATCAAACAGACGTTGCTTAGCAACAACAGACATCAAAGTTGTGAACCTGTCTGAATGACAAGTACGAAGAGACTTTTTCCCTCAATCTTGCGATGCAGAATCAGACACAATATTTCTCAGGCCTTGCAGTCTTAGATTATTAAAGTTGAATAACAATGTCCTAGTTTTTATATTTATACAGGTATACTATGACCAATAAGCATACTAAATACTCAATTCATGTCACTAACAGTACAGTTAGTGCGAGTATTCGAACACAGCTAAGGCCAAATCAGGAAGTGCAATCGCCTTTTAAAACCTCTTAGAGCTCTCTTGAATTTTTTCAACATTTTGTTAAAAATCGCGCAAAATTTCAACGTCCTGCTACTCATTCCAGGAATATAGTATATGCATATGATTAGTATGTGTGGATAGAAAACACTCGGAAGTTCTAAAACTGGTTAAATCATGTCTGTGACTATAACAGAACGTGAAAATCCAAGAAAAACCTGTTCACAAAAAAAAAAAAGTATTCATCCGCCAGTTTAGATAGCGGCCAGTTTACAGTTCCTACAGCTTCCACACGATGTCACCAGTACTGGCAATTGGGTTGGAATTATCCTTGGTGAAATGAGAAATAGGCACTTCCTGTCATCCAGTACACGGGAGGAAGTTTATGGAAGAGAGAAAATGGACCATGATTTCAAGAGTAGTTGCTATTGAATACAGATCGCCCCGTGATCAATTTAAATGTTTATTAACGTTTACAAATACCTAAAGTTGGGTTACAAAAGTAGTTTGAAGTGTTTTGTTAAAGTTTATAGGCAACTTTTTTAATTTTAAAAAATGACGTTGCGTTTTGGAAAGCAGTTTTTTCCTGGATCAGACGGGCTATATAAATGGACATTTTGGGTATACATGGACAGATTTAATCGAAAAAAAAGACCCAATTGTGATGTTTATGGGACATAGGAGTGCAAACAAAGCTCGTCAAAGGTAATGAATGTTTTATATTTTATTTCTGCGTTTTGTGTAGCGCCGGCTACGCTAATTATTTTGTTTACGTCCCCTTCAGGTATTTCGGGGGGTTGCATGCTATCAGATAATAGCTTCTCATGCTTTCGCCGAAAAGCATTTTAAAAATCGGACATGTTGGCTAGATTCACAACGAGTGTAGCTTTAATTCAGTACCCTGCATGCGTGTTTTAATGAAAGTTTGAGTTTTAGCGAGTACTATTAGCATTTGGCGCTACGCATTTCCATTTCCTGTTGGCTAGGTGAGACGCTGGCGTCTCGGTGGCCGTAAGAGGTTAAACCTGAATGACAATTGTCTTGCCTCATAGAGATAGATAAATCTTCTTAGGGCTGAGATCCCACTAACGGGATCGATATGACATCAGCCAGTGAAAGTGCAGGGCGCCAAATTCAAAACAACAGAAATCTCATACAAGTATTTCACACCATTTTAAAGATACACTTCTTGTTAATCCCAACACAGTGTCCGATTTCAAATAGGCTTTAGGGCGAAAGCACCACAAACGATTATGTTAGGTCAGAGCCAAGTCTCAGAAAAACACAGCCATTTTTCCAGGCAAAGAGATTAGTCACAAAAATCAGAAATAGAGATGAAATTAATCACTAACCTTTGATGATCTTCATCAGATGACACTCATAGGACTACATGTTACACAATACATGTATGTTTTGTTCGATAAAGTACATATTTATATCAAAAAAGCATAAGAAGCTATGATCTGATGATAGCACAATAGTAAACAAAGAGGGTAGCATATTTCAACCCTGCAGACGCTACACAAAACACAGAAATAAAATATAAAACATGCATTACCTTTGACGAGCTTCTTTTGTTGGCACTCCAATATGTCCCATACACATCACAATTGGTCCTTTTGTTTGACTAATTCTGTCCATATATATCAAAATGTCCATTTATTTGACGCGTTTGATCCAGAAAAAAACTGCTTGCAAAAAACGCAACGTCACTACAAAATATTTCAAAAGTTGCCTATCAACTTTGCCAAAATATTTCAAACTACTTTTGTAATACAACTTTAGGTATTTTTAAACGTTAATAATCGATCAAATTGTAGATTGTTCTATCTGTGTTCAATACAGGAAGATAACAAACCAACATTACTTTTCACGTCTTGCGCACTCTCAACAGTGTTACCCAGTTCCTAGATGGCCTACTTCTTCATTGCACAAATGAATAACCTAAACCAAATTCCTGAAGACTGGTGACATCCAGTTGAAGCGGTAGGAACTGAAAACAGGTTCCTAAGAAGTATAATTTGCCAATGAGAATTTCAGTGAACATACAGAGACCAAAAAAATAATAATTCTGAACGGTTAGTCCTCGGGGTTTTGCCTGCTACATAGGTTCTGTTATACTCACAGACATGATTCAAACAGTTTTAGAAACTTCAGTGTTTTCTCTCCAAATAATATGCATATCTTATATTCCTGGCACGAGTAGCAGGATGTTGAAATTGGGCACGCTATTTATCCTAAAGTGAAAATGCTGCCCCCACTTCACAGTAGAAGCATCAAACAAGGTTCTAAAGACTGGTGACATCTAGTGGAAGCCTTAGGAAGTGCAACATGAACAATATCCCACTGTATCTTCAATAGGGAATGAGTTGAAAAATGACCAACCTCACATTCCCCACTACTTGCCTGCCATATGTGTTCTGTTATACTCACAGACATCATTCAAACTGTTTTTTAAACTTCAGAGTGTTTTCTATCCAAATATATTAATACTATGCATATCTTAGCTTCTGGGACTGAGTAGCGGGCAGTTTACTCTGGGCACCTCTGGACAACTTATTCAGCCAAGCTACTCAATACTGCCCCCAGCCATAAGAAGATAAAAGACTCATCTATGTATCTGTGCAAATATGGGCAGCACAATTGAGGCTATCCTCATATTAAAGTAGTAACATTTCTTCTTCACGATTGTCTGAGCCCTTCTGATGACCCGATTGGACATGACTTCAACAGGGTCACCAGTAGGGCTCAGCCAATGAAGTTCGTAGTCCCACCCAGAGGACTACATTCAAATTGTGAAAGTGCATGCAAATGCAGCATTTTGGCCATCAGAGGCCAATATCATTCTCTCTGTCTGGGCTACAATTGTAGACAGTTGGGTAATTATGCTTTTCACCTGTGAAAGGCCGTTGTGCTGCTAATGAGGGAGTTCTATTAACCTGACATGAATGGATAAAAGCGATGAGGGAGGAGCACCCTTCTAAAATTGAACAGTAGCCATACATTTAGGTTTTTGTCCTAACACTACACAGCTGATTCAGATTAACAAAGCTGATTGATTATTTGAATCAGCTTTGTAGGGCTATGGGAATAAAAAGAAAACATGCAGCCTTTTGGGGTGCAGGTGACTGAGTGTGGGAAGCCTTTGTCATAGGGTAAAAGTTGCATACCCCTGGGCTATAGGCTGCACACCTTGGGTCAAATATTAGGTTCGGTAGCTGTGTATTTTATCGAAACTATTCTGTTCTACAATGGTTATTTTCCTTAGCTCAGGGTAAGAAGTAGCAGGCCTAGAGACTTATGCGATGCAAACATTTGAGTTGTGTTCTTCTATCATAATATTTTGTCAAATGCCTTACAGGTTGTTTTGCCTATTGATGGCAGCTGTGGGCATACAAGCACAATAGACACCTATAAGTATGCATTTTGCACCCTGTAAATTCAAGCACTAAGCGTTTGACAATATATTTTTAACTAACCTTTCCCATTCCAGATGACCTGAATGCCTTGGTAACGTTATTCGTTTGAGTGTCGCTCCTCTTTTTGAAGAGGTTGATGCTGTCTTCAGTGAGTTTGCCTCTTCTCTCCTTTCATAATTCATGGCTTGATATTGCTTGTCAACTATTGTGTTCACACCATCTCCATCCCTTCCAGATGACACACAAATCATAAACCTGACGCCTGGCCTTGCTACTCAGTGTGCCTTCAGCTATAAATTTGACCCCATGTTTTTTGTGTGTCTTGCTTTTCCCAAAACATGGTAACCCTAAGCACTGTAGTGTTTGTCCATTTGAAGTTCAAGCAGTTTGCCTTTCAGTGTCACTGCATTTGCAAACCATAATGTAGCAATGTCATTTTATTTAACCTTTGACATGGAGTCATGCTGAGACCAGGCTCTTTTACAGATGAGCCCTGCATACACAAAGATACAAGTCAATATTTGCATCACTAGATGTAAAAATGAAATAATTGAAAACAAACACATTCTTCAGTAAAAAGGTCCTCAATAAGCCTGCGTTGCCGTAGAGGTGGTAATTCATAACATTTTAAAGCATGAAGGTTATTAGAAGTACGGTGCCAGAAACATTGGAGCAGTTTCACTGAACTCTGTGGATATCGAAAGGATCTCCATTGTTAGCCACCCCTGGGTCTGGTATCTCTTACCTCTAAGTTAACGATGACATAAGGTACAGCAGAAGTTTATGGAGGGCTTTCAGAGGGCCAGCCAACTTTCTGATACAGACTGCAGTGATGTGAACTACTGAGCAATTCTCCTGTAGTGTGGCTTCAATACAGTGGCAGCTGCATTCATATAGCCTATTTTGCCACAGTTTTTAACTTGCATGAATGTCACCTGAATTATTTGTTTTTTGCTATATAATGAAAGGCTTTTTTTCCCTTCCCCCTTCATTTTAGGATGATACGATGTTCAGCTTGGTCATGCAGTTCAGGCTGCCAGGAAACCACATGACTGAAGACCCTGTGTATAGAGTGGGAAAAACCTGTAGCTACACCCCCTGGACCTCCCGAGAGATTCTGTGCGACCGCAACTACATGGAGGCAAGTGAGCAGAGCATGCCCCAAATGGACATGTTTACAGTCGAGCTTGTCGTACTGCCTGTATAAATGATCTGTCTAGAGCTACAACTGTCCAGTGTTTCATTTCTTCTGCGACACAACGTAGAGGTCTTGTCTCTCTCTCTCTCTCTCTCAATTCCACTCGCCTCTTCAAAATGCACATAGGACAACTTTAGTGGTGAGGAATCTTGGCCTATTCTCAATGCATTTAAGGAGGCGAGTGGACAGATTGAGAACTGGCCCTTGATTTCCTATTGTATGGGAGGGAGAAAGGCCATTATTCCCTATGCATTTTCTTCTCTAGGTGTCTGTCAGAAGGACTCTTCCAGACATCCAAACCATCCCCGAACAGCCCACTGGGGGCCCGAAAGCAAGGAGCGCCAACTTCCGGAGAGGAGCTGAGGTAGCCAAATTTCAGTTTCTGTAATTTCACTACAACATGACAGGATGGCGCTAAACAAAATGTGCGTTTGTTGACAGTTTTGTTTAATTCATATTTCCATTTCCTGAGACAGGCTGTTGCTTCAGGATACAAAATGACAGCAGTCGTCTTTAGTCCTAGCAAGAAGGTAATGGATGAGTTCCAAAGAAAGGGCTATGCAATAGCCAACACTCTCACACGGCTGGTGTTAAGAAGCCCTCATAATGCAGAGGAGACATACCTCCAGAATGTAAGCTGACTTTCTCCACTTCCTCCATGAACTGGGTCATGTTCAGTAGAGCAAACATTTGGAAATGGTGGCCCTACCGGAACTCTGCAACATATTGTTAATACGGTTTGCCCTACTGAACACGGCCCTGGTGTGGTTGCTGGGGTTCCGATGCGGGTGCTCTCAACCTTCTTTGAGCAGAAGTGGCTGGTTACTCGAATAGATGCCACGGCTGTTTGTCCAACACCAGGTTGAGTGTGAAATAATTTAAGATCCTTAAAACCCAGTTCTTAATTGGCTCTAGACAAGACTTCCATTTGTGTTATGCAGTGTTCAGTTGGGAAAATGTTTTGGGGTGAACTTTTTCCAAATAATGGCACATTTGTTTTCAGTTGCAAAATGTTCTGTTATGATGTGCACTTGGCTTCTTGTTTCACTGCAGAGGCAGTGGCCTTTACTCCAGAAGTGATCACCTGGTACATGCCCAAGCACAGACCCACTTTTCGCCTCTGATGCCTTCACCATGTTGGAGATGTACATGGGAATTGACGCTAAGAGGCTGGACACTGAGGAAATGGCTGCAGAAACTACTCGGTTTTAGTCACAGAGGCTCATATTATTGTTGAATTTCCGGTGGGGGCAGTTGGCGGCTATTTCAAGATCAGCGTTGGATGAGTAAAATGTTCCTGTTTAATTTCTAAATCTAATTTGTAGAGCCTTTTTTACTGCAGCAGTTGTCAGTGCTTTGCAGTAACCCTTTGCCATCTCTCATGGGTAAACTCCTAGAAACGTTGTCTTGTAAAATGTTTCTTATTGAGCAATTCTGCTTAATCAGGCCAATATACAATGGATTGCAAAATTGTGTGAATGATGCATAAAATGACACTTAAACATACTCTGCCGCTTGTCTTTGCACTTTGTCCTTTAGCCGCTTGAAATTTGAGACCAAATATCCACACTAAAGTATTGTTTACCTGACTTTTTTTGGAGCCGGTAGCTTTGCCACTGTCAACTGAATGCAAGCAACACCCAGCTGCTGTTTACATATTGTGCAAGTGTTTACTTTAAGTGTCAGTTGCTTTGAAAATGCACACCACCAGAAATGCAAGTTGACAACCATATACCTACCAGCACTCAAGTCTGGTTAACAATACTTTCCTTTGGATATTTTGTCTTAAATTACAAGCGGCTAAAAGACAAGCGGTAGAATAATTGACCTGTTTTTGCACTCCAATTGTGTATTACAGCCTGACTGCATCACTCATCTCCCTTACAGAGCCATATTCAGGATGACCAGTACTTTGTCACTTACACCATTGAGCCCATGCTTGAGTTTCTGTGGATCGAGGAGGTCGCACACGAGGACACCAGCTACAAAGTCCTCTCCGATGGCCAGGCCTCAACAAGTTCGCAACTGTGAGTCTGGTTTAGTTAAATAGACCTTCAGGATGGAGGTGCCCTTCTCAGACCCGGTGGTCTTTAAGGAGGTGTGTTTCTGTTAAATGCAAAGCCACACACAGTGATTTGTACATGCCCTAATAAGTGGGCCACCAACAAAATATAAATAATGGCACAAATGTACTTTGTATCCCTCATTTACTCAAGTGTTTCCATTATTTTGGTAGTTGTATGCATTCACTTGCCAATAGTGCTTGATTTAGAGGAATGAGGGCAACATTACTTTAAGTACACTGCTCAAAAAAATAAAGGGAACACTTAAACAACACAATGTAACTCCAAGTCAATCACACTTCTGTGAAATCAAACTGTCCACTTAGGAAGCAACACTGATTGACAATAAATTCCACATGCTGTTGTGCAAATGGAATAGACAACAGGTGGAAATTATAGGCAATTAGCAAGACACCCCCCAATAAAGGAGTGGTTCTGCAGGTGGTGACTACAGACCACTTCTCAGTTTCAATGCTTCCTGGCTGATGTTTTGGTCACTTTTGAATGCTGGCGGTGCTTTCCCTCTAGTGGTAGCATGAGACGGAGTCTACAACCCACACAAGTGGCTCAGGTAGTGCAGCTCATCCAGGATGGCACATCAATGCAAGCTGTGGCAAGAAGGTTTGCTGTGTCTGTCAGCGCAGTGTCCAGATTATGGAGGCGCTACCAGGAGATAGGCCAGTACATCAGGAGACGTGGAGGAGGCCGTAGGAGGGCAACAACCCAGCAGCAGGACCTATACCTCCGCTTTTGTGCAAGGAGGAGCAGGAGGAGCTCTGCCAGAGCCCTGCAAAATGATCTCCAGCAGGCCACAAATGTGCATGTGTCTGCTCAAACGGTCAGAAAGACTCATGAAGGTGGTATGAGGGGCAGACGTCCACAGGTGGGGGTTGTGCTTATAGCCCAACACCGTGCAGGACGTTTGGCATTTGCCAGAGAACACCAAGGTTGGCAAATTCTCCACTGGCGCCCTGTGCTCTTCACAGATGAAAGCAGGTTCACACTGAGCACGTGACAATCTGGAGACGCCGTGGAGAACGTTCTGCTGCCTGCAACATCCTCCAGCATGACTGGTTTGGCGGTGGGTCAGTCATGGTGTGGGGTGGCATTTCCTTGGGGGGGCCGCACAGCCCTCCATGTGCTCGCCAGAGGTAGCCTGACTGCCATTAGGTACCGAGATGAGATCCTCAGACCCCTTGTGAGACCATATGCTGGTGCGGTTGGCCCTGGGTTCCTCCTAATGCAAGACAATGCTAGACCTCATGTGGCTGGAGTGTCAGCTGTTCCTGCAAGAGGAAGGCATTGATGCTATGGACTGCCCCACCCGTTCCCCAGACCTGAATCCAATTGAGCACATCTGGGACATCATGTCTCGCTCCATGCACAACAGACTGTCCAGGAGTTGGCGGATGCTTTAGTCCAGGTCTGGGAGGAGATCCCTCAGGAGACCATCCGCCACCTCATCAGGAGCATTCCCAGGCATTGTAGGGAGGTCATACAGGCACGTGGAGGCCACACACACTACTGAGCCTCATTTTGACTTGTTTTAAGGACATGACATCAAAGTTGGATCAGCCTGTAGTGTGGTTTTCCACTTTAATTTTGAGTGACTCCAAATTCAGACCTCCATGGGTTGATAAATTTGATTTCCATTGATAATTTTTGTGTGATTTTGTTGTCAGCACATTCAACTGTGTAAAGAAAAAAGTATTTAATAAGAATATTTCATTCATTCAGATCTAGGATGTGTTATTTTAGTGTTCCCTTTATTTTTTGAGCAGTGTATATAGTTTTTTTTAATAGACCCCATATGTACTTAGTTGTCAGTTGATGTTGAATAAGGTTCTGTTACAACAATGCTATCAATTGACCAATGCTTTTAACTTCACTACAGAGAAGGGCGGAACAAGGTGTCACAACCTTCACTCTTCAGCTGATCTACGGCCTGGTCATCTTTCCAGAGCACGCTCCTCTCTCACTCTGCCATTGTGGACATTGTACTGCTGGACATTGGTATGTCTCTGGGCTACGCCAAACTACTGTTGAATGGTTTCCTCTCGTTAATGATTGCCCTGAAAGAAAATTGGCAGTGAAAGTCCAACTAGCCATACTGTAGGTTTTTCCTATGTGTTCTCTCTACAAAGAAAATGTTAAGCTTTAGAGTATTTGGACCCAGTTGTCCTGTTCCTGATTTGCCAGGATCGTGTTTATTCAGGCCCACCGTTGCAAAACAAGGGTTTCTTCTTGGACAAGTTCAAGTAGTACCTTCCTGTTTTTTGTGCTTAATAAACACAACCCTGTTTGTCCTTGTAGTGCCACCCTCAGTCACTGGCAACTGTGATCAGGAAAACTTCCACATCACTGTGGACTACAGGAACCAAGAGCCCTTTTTCGTGGTCTTGGTTGGTCTTGGTTGGCAAGCGGCTGTTTAACCATGAGCTTGCTCAACAGTATTTAACAGAGGGCGACGCAGACTTCACCATCACATTGCCTTTCTCTTCGCCGGACGCAGTGTTTGAGGTACGACGCTCTCCCAAAACATTTTAACCTAAATTGCTGCCGCTAGCCTCGCTTTCCTTACCTTGTATACATGCATACAATATTGGAATAATGAACTCTCCCATTGGTTCCCAGTTGGTTCACTCGTCCTCTGTCAGGAGCAGACTGGATGTGGCTCTGTTGAAGTCCTACACAACATGGCCTAATTTTATCTCAAGAATTTAAATTGGGTAACTATTGAAAGATGACTTATTTTTCCTACATTGTAATGGGCTACAATGACTTTGCAAATTACACTTCATTTTCAGTATCTGGATGCATGTTACACCAAGCAGTGTAGTGAAGCAACTTTATTGGTCAAAACCATTCATTTGGGGGATGGGGTTTGCAAAATGCTATCAAATCACGCAATTTGACCATTTTTATGAAATGGTCGTAAAAACCTAAATTTGGCCATGTGGACACAAGGCTCATCTGTCACGGGAGTAACTTTGCAGCTGTTTATTAAATCAGAGATGTCACAGCAGTTTAAAAAAACAGGCTGAAAATGTTTTGTATATCATAGGACAAGACACCACATTCACATGGCTGTGAACGAAATGGGCAGTTCAGCAACTATATTGTTGTGCAAAAACTGACCATCGTCTGTCAGCTCAAGTGGCTTTGTACTGGTGTGGACGTTTGTCTTCAGATTTCACAAATCCCTTTTTGCTAGTATCCGGCAGTTAAACAGTAAACGATAACCCTCCCAAAGATGCAAATAAAAAAAGTAGGCCTAAACTGTCAATGCATAGGTTACTTTGTATAGTAGAGCTGCGCCCATCACAGAAGTCCTCCACGTGTGATTCCGATGCCATGGGTGTAGAATTTATTTTGTGACCAATTTTTCTGACAGCGGAAGAATTGCTATGGCGCATTGCATGAAATTCTTAAAATGAAGTACTTATTTTGAAAAATATGATTGCCTTGTTGATGATACCGACTGTCTATTTGGCAACTTTGGTTAAACCACGGTCAATTGATCAATATTCAAGTCGCCTGTAGTCTGACCATTCTGGATCATTTAGAATTTTAAGAACCATTTAGAGGGACATCTCGCCTCATGTCAATGTAATTGAATATACATGTTTGACATCCGTCATTTAGCAAGCCATTGCAGTAGACCAAATGTAATATTGTTGATGGAAAATAAATGTGCATTCTTCAAGTAGGCAGCCCAATTTCTGTTCTTTAAAATAAAATAAATGTACTAAATCAGATTCATCCAGGTCTGATGGGCCAAAAGGTCAGAAATTAAAACCAACAAACCACTGTCGTAACGTGACCTTGAATTATCTGAGGACTGTTTAATTGTTAGCCGACTCTAAATGAATCATGTTAGGATTTGGGGTGCCGGAAGCGGTTTCACAGAGTTACTGTCTCCCGACTTAAACTCTAGATGGTAGAAATCTATTACATTGATAAAGTCAACTTATTAACCATTACATCGTACCCTCCTTGCAGCTGCAAAAACCCCAGCCTTATGATTCGGTACTATACAAATTTGTTTAATTTAATTACTAGCTAACTAAATAACACAGGCTAAACACACAGTCCCTAGCGGACTACACAATATGACGGATTTTTACAAGTTGTCTGTCCACCCCCCCGAACCAGCGCTAGCTTGGTGTGAAAGCATAAATGTATTTGTGGGATAACGCCGTGGAAAGGTAGGTGGTTGGGTCTTCTCTCTGATTGGCTACATGAGGTCACAATGTCATTGGTTGTTCGTGGCTCCAATGACTGGTCTTGAACAGAACTACAGGATGGATTTTCCTTTCATTTGTTCTGGAAGATGGGCTAATCAACCCTGTCACTGATTCCTCAGTGGGTGATGAGAGTAGCATGGTTTGGATATAGTAGCAGAATAGTCCCACTTAAGTTCGCTTTTCTAGGTACTTGTGAGTTTAGGAAAGTTCCAAACGTGTAGCTTGCGCCTCACGATTTTCTGGTCTAATGTTAACTCTGGCCGCCGGGGACGGTTCTGTCAGTCTGACCCGCTCTCTGATGTTCCTCGTGGCATGGCTACTTACTATGCACGTTTTCTAGGGGAGTTTCTCTAACACGTTCAAAAGTGAATACTGGAACAATATTTCTAACATAAGACTGGTTTTTACTAGAAAAGTGCTCACTCTACAGGTAGGAAGTCTCGAGCCTTTACATTGCATATGAAATATGTTTTTTCAAGGCATTCCTTTAGTTCATACTGGAGGGGGAGAAGGAACCCACTTCTGCTGTAAATTGATCTGATCCTCACAGGACAGTCATGACACCACCACAAGACTTCTTACACAAGGCGGTCGGGGTTTGCAGCATTTTCTTGTTCCTAACTTAGTCCCTCTCTCCACTGGCAGCTGTGAGAACCCTGAGGAACCATACCGTGTGGTCTTCTGATGCCAGGGTCCACTCCCCCCCCCCATCCCCCTCACTCACGTCAAACGCTTTGAGGGCTATATGTTTTCCTTCGCCGAGGATGCGGTTGAGCTGAGTGGCCAGGTAACAAAGTTCACCCAACAATCTTTATTGGTTAATTTTGTGAGTGGAAATCATCCCTTTAAAAAAAAAATCTGACACCATCATATCTTTGATTCCTAGGTCTTTGTCCATTGTGATGTGGTCATCTGTGATGCCAGTAGTCCCTCTGGCGGCCCCTGTAGTGGACAATGTGTGAATCAGGACAACCCGAAAAGAGGTATGTCTTGTTTTATGCTTTTCAGACCCTGGCAGACCATAACTGAACTAATAGGTTCTCTCTCAACATGTCAAAGACATCTTTGAGGAGCGTCATTTATATGTTTCTTCTGGATACATTCTTTGGGTGTAATGTCTTGTTCTAACATGTCAAATAAATTGTTCTATATAAAACAATCCTAACCGTTGGAGCTACCTTAATTGTATCTGATTTGCGTTTAACACCATGTCGTAGGCTTGTCATCTGACGTGTATCAATCAACCCTTTTGTAAGCATGGAACTCTTATCTCCCTCTGGTGGATGGTTCAGTGTTGCACACCAATTTCCCGTCTAGGACAAACAATGGGTGTCAAAACAAAAGCTTTCCAATGTCCAGTAGGATGAACTGACTCAATGTTATAGCAGATGGTGGTTTGCCAAAGTGAGCCCAGCAGGGTTGTGGTTGGTCATTTTCAACTGAAATTACAACTTTCCTTGATACCTCTCACTAGCTTGGTTTCCATCCAAATATGGACATTTTCTCTTAATGATATGCATGTCAATCTCAAATGGGAAGAGCTTGACTTCATCACTACCTGTTTGTGTAAGAAGTGTTGACGAGCTGTCTGTTTTTAAAACTACTAGCACACAGCTTGGACACCCATGCATTCCCCACAATCTCCAAGTCCGAACTACGGAAGGTACAGGGCCATGAATATTTTGCAATCTATTCCGCATTAGGATAAGATTTACACACCGTACGGAACAGCGGGGACTGACGAGACACACCCTTTTAAAAGTTGCGAGCTTGCACCGCGGGATGGCTTCATTGCTCCAGACCACCACATTATTTATATTTATATATATATAAAATATACACACGTATTTTAGTTATTACCACACATGAGATTCCGATATTGTAGCCTGTACATTGAATATATTCACCGATCATGTCCTCTTCCTTGGCAAATAAAGGTGCGGTTCAGGTATGACTGACATTCTTTGTCAGTCATATCAAACGATGCGGTGTCTGCATGTGTATTACAATTATACACCAACATTGTTTACTGCTCCTGGGATATCAATGATTACAATAGACTAAACATGATTTAATTTGTAATTCATATGCATAGGTCGTTTTTCCTGTATATATCTAACTCCATTAATCTGAGGACAGAGGATAGGATTCCAAACAGTGGAGAATGTGAAACGCTTTATTGAAAGTGCATTTTAATTGTAATATTATAAGAGTTCAATCTTGGCCCGGCAGGTGGGTAGAGCATTGGACTAGTAACCAGAAGAATCCCTGAGCCCCTGAACAAGGCAGTTCCTAGGCCGTCGTTCTTATCTGACATGCCTAGTTAAAAGGTAGGCAAATCTGTACTTCAATGCACATATGGTGCGTATTAGAAGATGAGGTGGGGGGAGAGAGCATATGATTCATGAATGACAGTGCTACCCTAATATTCTCTGTTCATCCCAATTGCGCTGTCGGGACTGGATTCCTCTCACATCAACATACCTGCAGAGGAGAGGGCATGATTAATCGTTTTTATTTTAACACTGTCACGGTCTTCCTCCTCTTCATCTGAAGAGGAGAGGCGAGAAGGATCAGAGGACCAAAATGCGGCGTGGTATGTGAATTTTAATCAAGAGAACACTGCAACACTATACAAAAACAATAAACCAATGACGACCGTGAAGCTACAAATGAGACCTGTGCTGACACAAGCCACTAACATAGACAATCACCCACAAACAAACAGTGCAACCCAGGCTACCTAAGTATGATTCTCAATCAGAGACAACTAATGACACCTGCCTCTGATTGAGAACCATACTAGGCCGAAACATAGAAATCCCCAAATCATAGAAAATCAAACACAGACTGCCCACCCAAATAAATACAAAACAAAGGAAATAAAGGTCAGAACGTGACAAACACGGTCAGTCATCTTAAATCAGGAGGTGAAATGCAAAACTGACCTTGGATCATTAACTCTGGGATTTCAATGTAAAGCATCTCTTTAATAATACTTCCTGTTGACTCAACCAAGTGACATCTCACCTATGATCAGGCCGTGCCCTCTGTCAGCCAGTTCAGATGCGGGAGGGGTTCAACAAAACAGCTGATATAACCTAGAGGATTTAGGGGGAGAGGGATGACGTGGACACCACACACAAGTGGCTACAGAGTACTTTAAGCTGAAAAACAGACCCGTGAGGAAAAACAATAGAAGATAATGCCAATAGGTGTCTGCGTCACATACAGTATCTAATTTCAAAGTGTACCTGAAACATTTAAATATAGAGGGCTGTGTTTCTCATCAAATCAAATGTATTTATATAGCCCTACGCACATCAGCTGATATCTCAAAGTGCTGTACAGAAACCCAGCCTAAAACCCCAAACAGCAAGCAATGCAGGTGTAGAAGCACGGTGGCTAGGAAAAACTCCCTAGAAAGGCCAAAACCTAGGAAGAAACCTAGAGAGGAACCAGGCTATGTGGGGTGGCCAGTCCTCTTCTGGCTGTGCCGGGTGGAGATTATAACAGAACATGGCCAAGATGTTCAAATGTTCATAAATGACCAGCATGGTCGAATAATAATAAGGCAGAACAGTTGAAACTGGAGCAGCAGCACGGCCAGGTGGACTGGGGACAGCAAGGAGTCATCATGTCAGGTAGTCCTGGGGCATGGTCCTAGGGCTCAGGTCCTCCGAGAGAAAGAAAGAGAGAAGGAGAGAATTAGAGAACGCACCCTTAGATTCACACAGGACACCGAATAGGACAGGAGAAGTACTCCAGATATAACAAACTGACCCTAGCCCCCCGACACATAAACTACTGCAGCATAAATACTGGAGGCTGAGACTTGGTTATTGCAAGACTAACCCATGGTTTGTCAGCAACAGATCGTCCAGTGGAAATGTTTGTGGTGTAAATCTGAAAATTAGCAGCTGACATCTTAAGGGTTTTTTAATTAATGCACGCAAGACATATTCCACGGCGAAAAAGAACACAACAGTTTAATTACCTCTGGTGATGGACACTTTTTGCCAGCAATAAAGCTTCCACGGCCTGGTCCTCACACAGTGAACATCTGGCAATATCTACATTTTCGACCCCCTTGGTCAGCTCGCTCTCAAAGTTAAGAAAACAATAACTGATAAGTCAATACAGCCCAGTGCTGCTAACCTGAGATGCCATCTTCGTACGTGTCCGCTTTGACTTCCTTTTGTGTCGGTAAAAAAGTGGCTTTCAGAACAATTTTTGATTTCGACAAAAAGACAAAACAATTTGACTGTGAATAACCACACCTTCATACAAACGTGCTACTGTATGCAGAATTCTTCACTAGTAACTGAAGACGCTGCCCTATCCTGCCAGCACGCCCACAAGCGAGCCACTCCAGAGCAGAATGATGACCCGTGGAAGATGGAAAGGAATGAGAGGGGAACAGCAATTTGTTGCAAGTTGGGCTAATAGCTGAACAATAGACTATTCAACCTTTACTAAAGAATTGTCTGATAGCCGAGCTAGATGTGAACCCCTCCCCCCTCACAGACCAGATTTTCCACAACGAACAATGTAATGACTGTTCAAATAAGTTACCTTACACATTATGTTGGCTGACAATTTGTTAGCTATGCTGTCCTTATGAACCACATAGCATGTCATTACACAGCAAGTGTGTACTGGTATGTTAGTAGTTGTACATCAAACTTGCCAGTAGATTAACTATAGACTTGATTCAAGCATTTCGCTACACTCGCATTAACATCTGCTAACCATGTGTATGTGACAAATAAAATTTGATTTGATTGTTCTCGTCATTCTTAGTTTAACTACATGGTATAGTCGTTGTGCTTTCATAAATTCATTCTGGCTAGCTACAGGCTGGACAATAGGAGTCAAAATTCACCCAAGGCTCAAAAACAGCTTAATAAGAACGTTGACTAAGCTGGAACACTAGCGTGAGCCCATAGCAAATGAATGGAATCGAACGTTCGCAGAGATAGTTTTGACTGGAGTGATGCTTAGGATTCCATTAAAAATCTATCCCGTTTTATTTTACCACTACAATCTGTTCGCAGGACGAAACTGAAGGAAATAAACTAGTGTAGAAAGTGAACATCCGCACCTCGATGGTGTCAACTGTGCTTATGTCTGCGTAATGAAAAAGTATGGGGAAAAATACCTTTCTCTGGCCTAGCGATCGATGACAAACGAGCTCGCTGCCCAGATATACATAATTACAAAGAAAAGATTCTCCAGATTTTTAAATGGTGCCTGTGTAACAGTTTTACTTCCGTCCCGAACCAGGGACCCTCTTTACACATAGACAACAGCCACCTTGGAATCATCGTTACCCATCGCTCCCTTGCAGAGCAAGGGGAACAACTACTTCAAAGTCTCCCATAGAGCTCAATTTTTATGGAATTGAGAGCGACGCAGACTCGGTCTCAACCCTTAAGTCTTTATTGAACACTCTTCTCATCAGTAGGTCCTATGATTGATTGTAGTCTGGCCCAGGAGTGTGGAGGTGAACGGCACTGGAGCAACGAACCACCCTTGCTGTCTCTGCCCGGCCAGTTCCCCTCTCTCCACTGGGATTCTCTGCCTCTAACCCTATTACAGGCGCTTAGTCACTGGCTTACTGGTGCTCTTCCATGCCATCCCTGGGAGGGGTGCGTCACTTGAGTGGGTTGAGTCACTGACGGGAACTTCCTGTCTGGGTTGGCACCCCCCCTTGGGTTGTGCCTTGGCGGAGATCTTTGTGGACTATACTCGGCCTTGTCTCAGGATGGTAAGTTTTTGGTTGAAGATGACCCCTCTAGTGGTGTGGGGGTTGTGCTTTGGCAAAGTGGGTGGGGTTATATCCTGCCTGTTTGGCCCTGTCCGGTGGTATTGTGGTGTCTCCAGACCCTTCCTGTCTCAGCATCCAGTATTTATGCTGCAATAATTTGTCGGGGTGCTAGGGTCAGTCTGTTAACCTCTCAGTGATCGTTCGGAACGCTTGCGTTCCACCTCGCCAACTGCCAGTGAAATTGCAGGGTGCCAAATTCACAACCACAAATCTCATAATTAAAATTCCTCAACCATACAAGTATTTTACACCATTTTAAAGATACACTTCTCGTTAATCCAACCAGTGTCCGATTTCAAAAAGGCTTTTTGGCAAAAGCAGAACAGAACATTATGTTAAGTCAGCAACTAGTCACAGAAAGCATTCAGCCATTTTCCAACCAAAGAGTTGTCACAAAAAGCAGAAATATAGATCAAATGAATCACTAACCTTTGACGATCTTCATCAGATGACACTCCCAGGACTCAATATTACACAATACATGTATGTTTTGTTCGATCAAGTTCATATTGATGTCCAAAAACCTCAGTATACATTGGCGCCATGTTCAGAAATGCCTCCAAAACATCCAGAGAAATTGAGCCACATCAAATAACAGAAATACTCATCAACTTTGATGAAAGATACAGGTTTAACATATAATTAAAGATTAATTTGTTCTTAATGCAACTGCTGTGTCAAATTTCAAAAACGCTTTACGGCAAAAGCACAATATTCAATAATCTGAGAACAGCGTTCAGCCACAAAAGCACGCCAAGTTGTGGAGTCAACAAAAGTCATAAATAGCATTGTAAATCTTCACTTATCTTCATTTTTCCGCTGTCCTGGTAATTCCCACAAGAGTGCGAATGGAATCATATTGCAAATCTACAAAACATCACGAATCACGACGTGGCATTATCTCCTAAACAGAAAAGACTTTGAAGACGGAACTTGGTGAGCATAGGTTTGACATAATGGGCAGTTGGCCCCGAACAAGATGGCATCTAGGCCTCAACGGTTTTTGAGTTATGGCCATTTTTCTGGGATTAAAGGTCCAAAATGAAAATAGAGCAATAATTTTTCCGCTTCACGTCAAAGTAATGGAACCTACGGTGTCAATAAAAAAAGAACCAGTCATGTATCTATTGTCTTTTAAGAGAAATCGTACCATGTCAAATTGGTGATGTTCAAAAATAGTATTATTATTTTTTAAACCGTTAGATCCAGTTGCAGCGTGTTCATACGAATCTTTTTAAAGTGTGCTTCGGAGCTCTGCGAGAATTCTGTGATTTTCTGAAATAACACACACTCACTAAACCCTCCGTAAATAAGTCAGTTCTTAACGTGAAGACTTAAAACTCAATTCTATAATTGCCTTTGTGATAAATAGTGCATTCAACCCAGTGTACATCGGTCAGTTCTTAACGTAAACACTTAAAACTCAGGATTCTGTAAAGGCATACCCCGATCAGGATATGAGTTGACTTATAGCTTCCTGTGCCAACCGGCAGTCTTATATGGTGTCATAGTGGCTGTTTCGAAAGGTTAAAAAGGTCAGATCTTTTCAGAACTTCATATGTGTGATTAGGCAACCCTCATGAACTGTAAATCAGTCATTTCTCCCATAAAATTTCAAAGAAAAACTAAATCACACACACAGCTCGGAAGGAGGGACATATTGGGGTGCGTAGAGACAGACAGTGCCTGCAATAGTTACCTTTGTTTGAGCTAAAAAAGAACTGTCAGACCTAGAGTTCTGAAACTTTAGAAACCTGTTCTAGACTTCAGGTCGATAGTGCGTTGTGAGTTACTTGGCTCTAGACGGTTCTCGGACCAAGAAACAGCCTCGTACATTTGCAATGACTTCAAAGCATTTTGACCATAACGAAAATGACAACATTTAGAAAAGTCTCAGACCCAATACTAGGTGCATTGAAACCGGCTCGGCCCATAGAGACGGACGCCAACGTTTCTGTCCGATAGCTCATTCAAGGACCCCGTAGTAAGGCATGGAAAAAAAGTGGATTTTCAGCACCAATTAAGGTCTTGCTCGGGCACCAAATGACCTATCGAGCCGAAACTTGGGATTCGGGGTCGCTTCACATAGGCCTACACAATGTCATAACTGGACCCATAGCTAGAACGTAACTACGTGTGTTACGTTTTTATTATGGTTTGAACAGAAGGCTTTGTGAATTATGGATGACATCTAATTGACTGATGGACACTGACTTGCTAGTTGACTTTTGTACATTTGCAATATGTTTAAACGGAGAAGGACCATCACCAAAATGGCATTCTGAAATCAACATTAAAAATGGCATCACCATAGTCTCCAGACTGTGCCGAGTTCAACGAGACGCCCCGCTTGACCGTAGCTTGCTCTGAGTGCAGCGACCTTGAAAAAAGTAGGCCCAAAATGAAGCCTGGCCCTAAATGTCATTTGCTTTTGGGTGACATTGAGAGAACTGTTACGGTGAGAAGCACAATTCGACCTCAGGTACGTTCCCGAGGTCCTCCCGATCTGTGCAAGCCTAACCTTGACCGTGTGGCATTCACCCTTAACAGGTAAAAGGTGTTTACATCAAACAGTTTGCATTGACTTCTCTCCCCATAGGAATACATAGCCTGCACCCCTAAATTCAACCTGAAGCCTATGTGGGTTATGAATGCCGTATGAACCTGTCTTCGATGACAATCCATCAGGCCACTATGAGGTCTACCTGTGAGAATGAGAATCTACCTGTGTTGATTCTAAGCTTCCTGGAGCAACCGGAAGTGATTAAATTCACCCTAAAAGTGTTTTGATAAACACAACCTGCAATGATGAAAATCACTGCATTCAACCCTGTATAGATCAGTCAATTCTTAACAGAAAGACTTTAAACTCAGGATTCTGTAAGAGCCTACTTCAATCAAGACGTGTTTACTTATAGGTGCATTGCGACTGCATCGGCCCATATAGATGGACCCCAACATTTCTGTCCGATAGCTCATTCAAGGACCCCGTAGCAAGGCATGGAGAAAAGTGGATTTTCCGCAACAATTAGGGTCTTGCTCGGGCACCAAATGACCTATCGAGCCAAAACTTGGGATTCACATAGGCCTAAACATAATGTCATAACTTTTTTATTTATTTATTTTACCTTTATTTAACCAGGTAGGCAAGTTGAGAACAAGTTCTCATTTACAATTGCGACCTGGCCAAGATAAAGCAAAGCAGTTCGACAGATACAACAACACAGAGTTACACATGGAGTAAAACAAACATACAGTCAATAATAAAGTATAAACAAGCCTATATACAATGTGAGCAAATGAGGTGAGAAGGGAGGTAAAGGCAAAAAAGGCCTTGGTGGCAAGGTAAATACAATATAGCAAGTAAAACACTGGAATGGTAGTTTTGCAATGGAAGAATGTGCAAAGTAGAAATAAAAATAATGGGGTGCAAAGGAGCAAAATAAATAAATAAATTAAATACAGTTGGGAAAGAGGTAGTTGATAGGGCTAAATTATATGTGGGCTATGTACAGGTGCAGTAATCTGTGAGCTGCTCTGACAGTTGGTGCTTAAAGCTAGTGAGGGAGATAAGTGTTTCCAGTTTCAGAGATTTTTGTAGTTCGTTCCAGTCATTGGCAGCAGAGAACTGGAAAGAGAGACGGCCAAAGAAAGAATTGGTTTTGGGGGTGACTAGAGAGATATACCTGCTGGAGCGTGTGCTACAGGTGGGAGATGCTATGGTGACCAGCGAGCTGAGATAAGGGGGGACTTTACCTAGCAGGGTCTTGTAGATGACATGGAGCCAGTGGGTTTGGCGACGAGTATGAAGCGAGGGCCAGCCAACGAGAGCGTACAGGTCGCAATGGTGGGTAGTATATGGGGCTTTGGTGACAAAACGGATTGCACTGTGATAGACTACATCCAGTTTGTTGAGTAGGGTATTGGAGGCTATTTTGTAAATTACATCGCCAAAGTCGAGGATTGGTAGGATGGTCAGTTTTACAAGGGTATGTTTGGCAGCATGAGTGAAGGATGCTTTGTTGCGAAATAGGAAGCCAATTCTAGATTTAACTTTGGATTGGAGATGTTTGATATGGGTCTGGAAGGAGAGTTTACAGTCTAACCAGACACCTAAGTATTTGTAGTTGTCCACGTATTCTAAGTCAGAGCCGTCCAGAGTAGTGATGTTGGACAGGCGGGTAGGTGCAGGTAGTGATCGGTTGAAGAGCATGCATTTAGTTTTACTTGTATTTAAGAGCAGTTGGAGGCCACGGAAGGAGAGTTGTATGGCATTGAAGCTTGCCTGGAGGGTTGTTAACACAGTGTCCAAAGAAGGGCCGGAAGTATACAGAATGGTGTCGTCTGCGTAGAGGAGGATCAGAGACTCACCAGCAGCAAGAGCGACCTCATTGATGTATACAGAGAAGAGAGTCGGTCCAAGAATTGAACCCTGTGGCACCCCCATAGAGACTGCCAGAGGTCCGGACAACAGACCCTCAGATTTGACACACTGAACTCTATCAGAGAAGTAGTTGGTGAACCAGGCGAGGCAATCATTTGAGAAACCAAGGCTGTTGAGTCTGCCGATGAGGATGTGGTGATTGACAGAGTCGAAAGCCTTGGCCAGATCAATGAATACGGCTGCACAGTAATGTTTCTTATCGATGGCGGTTAAGATATCGTTTAGGACCTTGAGCGTGGCTGAGGTGCACCCATGACCAGCTCTGAAACCAGATTGCATAGCAGAGAAGGTATGGTGAGATTCAAAATGGTCGGTAATCTGTTTGTTGACTTGGCTTTCGAAGACCTTAGAAAGGCATGGTAGGATAGATATAGGTCTGTAGCAGTTTGGGTCAAGAGTGTCCCCCCCTTTGAAGAGGGGGATGACCGCAGCTGCTTTCCAATCTTTGGGAATCTCAGACGACACGAAAGAGAGGTTGAACAGGCTAGTAATAGGGGTGGCAACAATTTCGGCAGATAATTTTAGAAAGAAAGGGTCCAGATTGTCTAGCCCGGCTGATTTGTAGGGGTCCAGATTTTGCAGCTCTTTCAGAACATCAGCTGAATGGATTTGGGAGAAGGAGAAATGGGGAAGGCTTGGGCGAGTTGCTGTTGGGGTGCAGTGCTGTTGACAGGGGTAGGAGTAGCCAGGTGGAAAGCATGGCCAGCAGTAGAAAAATGCTTATTGAAATTTTCAATTATGGTGGATTTATCAGTGGTGACAGTGTTTCCTATCTTCAGTGCAGTGGGCAGCTGGGAGGAGGTGTTCTTATTCTCCATGGACTTTACAGTGTCCCAGAACTTTTTTGAGTTAGTGTTGCAAGAAGCAAATTTCTGCTTGAAAAAGCTAGCCTTGGCTTTTCTAACTGCCTGTGTATAATGGTTTCTAGCTTCTCTGAACAGCTGCATATCACGGGGGCTGTTCGATGCTAATGCAGAACGCCATAGGACGTTTTTGTGTTGATTAAGGGCAGTCAGGTCTGGGGAGAACCAAGGGCTATATCTGTTCCTGGTTCTAAATTTCTTGAATGGGGCATGTTTATTTAAGATGGTTAGGAAGGCATTTTAAAAAAATATCCAGGCATCCTCTACTGACGGGATGAGGTCAATATCCTTCCAGGATACCCCGGCCAGGTCGATTAGAAAGGCCTGCTCGCTGAAGTGTTTCAGGGAGCGTTTTACAGTGATGAGAGGAGGTCGTTTGACCGCTGACCCATTACGGATGCAGGCAATGAGGCAGTGATCGCTGAGATCTTGGTTGAAGACAGCAGAGGTGTATTTAGAGGGGAAGTTGGTTAGGATGATATCTATGAGGGTGCCCGTGTTTAAGGCTTTGGGGAGGTACCTGGTAGGTTCATTGATAATTTGTGTGAGATTGAGGGCATCAAGTTTAGATTGTAGGATGGCTGGGGTGTTAAGCATGTTCCAGTTTAGGTCGCCTAGCAGCACGAGCTCTGAAGATAGATGGGGGGCAATCAGTTCACATATGGTGTCCAGAGCACAGCTGGGGGCAGAGGGTGGTCTATAGCAGGCGGCAACGGTGAGAGACTTGTTTTTAGAAAGGTGGATTTTTAAAAGTAGAAGTTCAAATTGTTTGGGTACAGACCTGGATAGTAGGACAGAACTCTGCAGGCTATCTTTGCAGTAGATTGCAACACCGCCCCCTTTGGCAGTTCTATCTTGTCTGAAAATGTTGTAGTTTGGAATTAAAATGTCTGAATTTTTGGTGGTCTTCCTAAGCCAGGATTCAGACACAGCTAGAACATCCGGGTTGGCAGAGTGTGCTAAAGCAGTGAATAGAACAAACTTAGGGAGGAGGCTTCTAATGTTAACATGCATGAAACCAAGGCTATTACGGTTACAGAAGTCGTCAAAAGAGAGCGCCTGGGGAATAGGAGTGGAGCTAGGCACTGCAGGGCCTGGATTCACCTCTACATCGCCAGAGGAACATAGGAGGAGTAGAATAAGGGTGCGACTAAAAGCAATAAGAATTGGTTGTCTAGAACGTCTGGAACAGAGAGTAAAAGGAGGTTTCTGGGGGCGATAAAATAGCATCAAGGTATAATGTACAGACAAAGGTAAGGTAGGATGTGAATACAGTGGAGGTAAACCTAGGTATTGAGTGATGAAGAGAGAGATATTGTCTCTAGAAACATCATTGAAACCAGGAGATGTCATTGCATATGTGGGTGGTGGAACTAATAGGTTGGATAAGGTATAGTGAGCAGGACTAGAGGCTCTACAGTGAAATAAGCCAATAAACACTAACCAGAACAGCAATGGACAAGACATATTGACATTAAGGAGAGGCATGCTTAGTCGAGTGATCAAAAGGGTCCAGTGAGTGGAGAGGTTGGTTTAGGGTCACGGCGATTTAGACAGCTAGCCAAGCCAACCGGTAGCAAGCTAGCATAGGATGGAGTCTGTTGTTAGCCACCTCTTGCGTTCGGTCAGTAGATTAGTGGGGTTCCGTGTGGTAGAGGGGATTAATCCAAATCACACAACAACAACAAAAATAAGAACAATAGATATAGTTATAGAGGCCCGAGAAGAAAACATAATAATTCAAATAAATAAATTGTCCGATTGTCTATTCAGATAGCAGCCGGAAAGACAGCTAACGGTTAGCGGGCCGCAGATGGGCGTTCCGGTAACGTCGCGACAGAGGAGCCAGCCGGATCTCCTTCAGGTAGATAACGTCGGCAGTCCGGTTGTGAAGGCCCGGTGGGGCTCCGCGTAGGCAGTGAAACGGGTCCGGATAGGTGACTGCAGCCCAGGAGTGAATGATGGAACTCAGGCGTGATTGACGGAGCTGGCTAGCACCGGAACAATCGATGTTTGCTCCGGAATCGACGAAAGCCGACTGTCACACGGATAGCAGCTAGCTAGCTGTGAGATCCGGGTATGAATGTCCAGAGAGCAGTTGAAATCCAGGGACATGGAGAGAAAAATTGGTCCGGTATGTTCCGTTCCGAGCCGCGCTGCGCCGTACAAAACTGCCGATAGATTTTCGATAGATTTTCGAGCTAAAGGACAGCCGATGACCACAAACCGTGGTTAGCTTCTGATTAGCTTCTGGGCTAGCTCCTGGCTAGCTTCTGGCTAGTTTCTGGCCAGCCTCCTGGAGTTTCTGGCTAGCTTCCTGAAGGATTGCAGATCTGAGGTAAATAATACTTTTTTATAAATATAAATTGGTGAGGCTGGTTGCAGGAGAGTGTTTAGAAGATGAGTTGATGGAAAATAAAAATAAAATGTATGTGAAAAAAGTTGTAAATATATATATATATATATATATATATATACAGGACACGACAAGACGAGGACAAAAGACGTCTGAACTGCTATGCGATCTTGGATCAACTTGATCCGCAGCTAGAACGTAACTATGTGTTTTACATTTTTATTATGGTTTGAACAGAAGGCGTTGTGAATTTTGGGCCAGCTCTGAAGTATGTGATAGTTGGTTTCTAAACGAGTTGGAAAAAGTGGGTTTGGTGTCAGTTTGTATCAGTTTGGTGTCAGAATGATATCTAATTGACTGATGGACGGTGACTTGCTGATGACTTTTGTCCATTTGCAATATGTTTAAACAGTGAGGTACCATCACCAAAGTGACATTCTGAAATCAACCCTAACGAGCGATGGAGAGGAACCAGAATCACTGCCCAGCCATCTCGAGTTCATCGGGCCAGTCAATTTTGCATTCCTGCAAGGTTTTTGAGCATGACAAATTCGTGATGGTAAATGCCCATTGAAACATATTGCAAATGCACGTGCATTTGCAATATGATTCAACAGTGAAAAAACATCACCAAATGGACATGAAATCAACACAACGAGTGATGGAGAGGAAGCACTATCACTGCCCAGCCATCCCGAGTTCATCAGGCCAGTGATTGGGAGAGCTAGCTAAACCAGTAGGTGAGACAACAACAGCTAATCAGCTAGCACAACAACAGCAGGTAAAATGGCGTTGACTAGGCAGAGAGGGTCGGATTAACTACACACAGAGCCTGAGTGCGGCTGGGGCCGACAGATAAAACATAAACAAACAGAATGGAGTACCGTGATTAATGGACAGTCCAGCAGGCATCAGCTATGTAACCAAGTGATCAGTGTCCAGGGGGCAGCTCCGTTCCCCCCCCCCCCCCCTCCCGCAGCTACTCGCCCAAGCCTCTCCAGGTTTACCCAAATCCAGATAGCAGATGTTTTGAAAGAACTGCAAAACCTGGACCCGTACAAATCAGCTGGGCTTGACAATCTGGACCCTCTATTTCTGAAACTATCCGCCGCCATTGTCGCAACCCCTATTACCAGCCTGTTCAACCTCTTTCATATCGTCTGAGATCCCCAAGGATTGGAAAGCTGCCGCAGTCATCCCCCTCTCCAAAGGGGGAGACACCCTGGACCCAAACTGTTACAGATCTATATCCATCCTGCCCTGCCTATCTAAGGTCTTTGAAAGCCAAGTCAACAAACGGGTCACTGACCATCTCGAATCCCACCGTACCTTCTCCGCTGTGCAATCTGGTTTCCGAGCCGGTCACGGGTGCACCTCAGCCACGCTCAAGGTACTAAACGATATCATAACCGCCATCGATAAAAGACAGTACTGTGCAGCCATCTTCATCGACCTTGCCAAGGCATTCGACTCTGTCAATCACCATATTCTTATCGGCAGACTCCGTAGCCTCGGATTTTCTGATGACTGCCTTGCCTGGTTCAGCAACTACTTTGCAGACAGAGTTCAGTGTGTCAAATCGGAGGGCATGCTGTCCGGTCCTCTGGCAGTCTCTATGGGGGTGCCACAGGGTTCAATTCTATGACCGACTCTTTTCTCTGTATGTATCAATGATGTTGCTCTTGCTGGGCGATTCCCTGATCCACCTCTACGCAGACGACACCATTCTGTATACTTCCGGCCCGTCCTTGGACACTGTGCTATCTAACCTCCAAATGAGCTTCAGTGCCATACAACACTCCTTCCGTGGCCTCCGACTGCTCTTAAACGCTAGTAAAACCAAATGCATGCTTTTCAACCGTTTGCTGCCTGCACCCGCACGCCCGACTAGCGTCACCACCCTGGATGGTTCCGACCAAGAATATGTGGACATCTATAAGTACCTAGGTGTCTGGCTAGACTGTAAACTCTCCTTCCAGACACATATCAAACATCTCCAATCTAAAATCAAATCTAGAGTCGGCTTTCTATTCCGCAACAAAGCCTCCTTCACTCACGCCGCCAAACTTACCCTAATAAAACTGACTATCCTACCGATCGTTGACTTCGGCGACGTCGTCTACAAAATAGCTTCCAACACTCTACTCAGCAAACTGGATGCAGTTTATCACAGTGCCATCTGCTTTGTTACTAAAGCACCTTATACCACCCACCACTGCGACCTGTATGCTCTAGTCGGCTGGCCCTCGCTACATATTCGTTGCCAGACCCACTGGCTCCAGGTCATCTACAAGTCCATGCTAGGTAAAGTTCCGCCTTATCTCAGTTCACTGGTCACGATGGCAACACCCACCCGTAGCACGAGCTCCAGCAGGTGTATCTCACTGATCATCCCTAAAGCCAACACCTCATTTGGCCGCCTTTCGTTCCAGTTCTCTGCTGCCTGTGACTGGAACGAATTGCAAAAATCGCTGAAGTTGGAGACTTATCTCCCTCACCAACTTCAAACATCTGTTATCTGAGCAGCTAACCGATCGCTGCAGCTGTACATAGTCTATCGGTAAATAGCCCACCCAATTTTACCTACCTCATTCCCATACTCTTTATATTTATTTACTTTTCTGCTCTTTTGCACACAAATATCTCTACCTATACATGACCATCTGATCATTTATCACTCCAGTATTAATCTGCAAAATTGTAATTATTCGCCTACCTCCTCATGCCTTTTGCACACAATGTATATAGACTCTCTTTTTGTTCTACTTGTTAATTGTTTACTCCATGTGTAACTCTGTTGTCTGTTCACACTGCTATGCTTTATCTTGGCCAGGTCGCAGTTGCAAATGAGAACTTGTTCTCAACTAGCCTACCTGGTTAAATAAAGGTGAAAAAAATAATATTCATGTCAAATTCATGATGGTACATGGCAAATTGACATAACATCCTGATTTGGCATTTTCAAATCTTTCATATTGCATTTGGACATTTCTTATGGCATTTGGCTGAAAAAAGTGACTTTTGACTTTGGCTTTTGACTTCCTATGAACTCATATTGCAAATGGACAAAACATATGCCTATAAAATTGGACAAAAGTATATTCACAATATAAACTTTCTTACACTTGTGTAATTGACAAAAACATTTAAAGAATTTCGAAAAACGCCATATGGCATTTGCAATCAACTTTGAATGAAACAACGCCGAATTGAGTGGTATTGGACACCGTGTATATGGTTTGTCCAGTGCCAATGACTTCCCCTTCATTTTGTACATTTCAGGGGGGTGTTCCCTTACATGGGTTGCAACTCCATCACGCGGTCGAGTCATTGGCATTGTTATCAACGTTCTACAGCCACATTGATGACCAAAAGTAAATGACTTTGAATGGGAACTACGACTGTTTCACCCAAATTACACTATAGTGGCTTCAAAATACGCTGACATTGCTAAAGTAGACAATTATTTAGTAGGAAACGACTGCCATTATCCTCATGTCATCGAATTTACTTTAGACAGATAGACAGATGTTGTCATTAGCTAGCAAAGTTTGTAAGAAAAGATTTGGTGGTCTCCACTTAATCTCTTAGCTAGCTAGCTAACGTTACACTGCAACTAAAGTCAATCTGGAGACATCAAAATGAAGACAAGGTTTGCTACTAATAAGTTGCCGCCTTTAGAAATTGCATCACATTTTTAAGCCACAGTAATGCACCAAATGTTCATCAGTGCCGATTGAGGATGTATTGAGTAAATGTTCAGCTGGCTGTCCTGGCAGTCCGAAAACGAATGTTCAAAACAATATTATGATGAAACGGGCAAACCATGTATAGCTCAGTAGTCTCAGAACCCAGAACGAAATGTTGCTTGCATGCTGGCCATCTACTAGATTTTGTTCTGGGGACAGACAACTGGTCTCAGAGCATTTTGTATTATTATAGTTTTTTTTAAATGAACCTTTATTTAACTAGGCAAGTCAGTATGTATTCTGTATGTAAATCCGAGACACCCCAGTTAGTATGATATGTTACCTTTGGTATGGTATGTATTAATATCTGGTTGTCCATCACCCATTTTGTATGATATGTTTACAATTCGTATTATGTGCCAAATTCTGCAAAACGTATAATATGTTACAAATTTGGTACAAGTATTATATGTTAAGAATTTGTGAAACGTATGACATGCTACAAATTCTAGCTAGGTGGGTAGCGTTAGCTACCTGGTTGGCATTAGCTAGGCTAGGGGTTTGTGTTAGGGTTGGGAGTTAGGTTTAAAGGGGAAGGGTTAGCTTAAAGGGTTAACCTCTTGGAACCCCCCCCCCCCCTCCCCCTGTCATCAACTACGCTAAATAGCATAGCGCAACGGTCAAATAATCTTTCTAGAAAATATTCATGAAATCCCAAATGAAATATAGCGAAACACAGTTTAGCCTTTGGTTAATCACCCTGTCGTCTCAGATGATGAAATTATGCTTTACAGCGAAAACAATACAAGCGTTTGTAAGTTTATCGATATACGAGCAAACATTATGTACACCTAGTGGCAGGTAACTTGGTCACAAAAATCTGAAAAGCAATCAACTTAATCATTAACCTTTGAGCTTCGGATGTTTTCACTCACGAGACTCCCAGTTAGACAGCAAATGTTCCTTTTGTTCCAATAAAGATATTTTTTATATCGAAATGCCTCCGTTAGTTTGATGCGTTACGCCTAGGAATCCACCGGAAATAGCGGTCACGACAACGCAGACAAAAATTCCAAATTATATCCATAATATCGACAGAAACATGGCAAATGTTTTTTATAATCCATCCTCAAGGTGTTTTTCAAATATCTATTCGATAATATATCAACCGGGACAGTTGGCTTTTCACTGGGACCGGGAGGAAAAATACCTCTCTGTTTAGCGCAAAAATCACACAGAGCCAGCAACTGACCACTTATGCAATGTGGACGTTTACGCTCATCTTCAAAATAAAGGCCTGAAACTATGTCTAAAGGCTGTAGACACCTTAGGGAAGCCACAGAAAAAGGAATCTGGTTGATATCCCTTTCAATAGGCAATAGGGATGCATAGAAAGACAGAGCTTTTAAAATAAGAGTCACTTCCTGATTTGGATTTTTCTCAGGATTTCGCCTGCAATATCAGTTCTGTTATACTCCTATTATTATTATTTATTATTATTATTTATTATTATTATTATTATTATTATTATTATTATTATTATTATTATATTATAAACCTCAAACTCTGTTTCCTCCTAATGCACAGTACAGCATGCCATTGAGATCCAGCTGGCATTTCAACCCTCTGAACAATCTAATTACCACAGATGATAATTATGAATACTTAAAATATTTCAGAAGCTGTTGATCTCTCAGATATTGTTGTAGGCAAAGGTGCCAGGGTCAGTATTAGTTACTTAGCAAACTGTGTATTGGTGAGATCAGCAAACAATTAATCCACTGTGTACTGTATATATGATTGCACGGTGTTCCCCTCCATCTCATACAGCACAAGTGAACAGCAAACCTGATTTCAACAAACGAATATATCACCTCGCGGCAAAACGCCTTTCCCCCTTGTGATCTACTATTTGTGTATGTACTGACATGTACAGTGGGGCAAAAAAGTATTTAGTCAGCCACCAATTGTGCAAGTTCTCCCACTTAAAAAGATGAGAGGCCTGTAAACTTCAACTATGACAGACAAAATGAGAGAGAAAAAAATCCAGAAAATCACATTGTAGGATTTTTTTATGAATTTATTTGCAAATTATGGTGGAAAATAAGTATTTGGTCAATAACAAAACTTTATCTCAATACTTTGTCATTGCCAACAAAGGGTATATAACAGAGGTCAAACATTTCATGTAAGTCTTCACAAGGTTTTCACACAGTGTTGCTGGTATTTTGGCCCATTCCTCCATGCAGATCGCCTCTAGAGCAGTGATGTTTTGGGGCTGTTGCTTGACAACACAGACTTTCAACTCCCTCCAAAGATTTTCTATGGGGTTGAGATCTGGAGACTGGCTAGGCCACTCCAGGACCTTGAAATGCTTCTTACGAAGCCACTCCTTCGTTGCCCAGGCGGTGTGTTTGGGATCATTGTCATGCTGAAAGACCAAGCCACATTTCATCTTCAATGCCTTTGCTGATGGAAGGAGGTTTTCACTCAATCTCACGATACATGGCCCCATTCATTCTTTCCTTTACACGGATCTGTCGTCCTGGTCTCTTTGCAGAACAACAGCCCCAAAGCATGATGTTTCCACCCCCATGGTGTTCTTTGGATGCAACTCAGCGTTCTTTGTCCTCAACACGACGAGTTGAGTTTTTACCAAAAAGTTATATTTTGGTTACATCTGACCATATGACATTCTCCCAATCTTCTTCTGGATCAGCCAAATGCTCTCTAGCAAACTTCACGGGCCTGGACATGTACTGGCTTAAGCAGGGGGACACGTCTGGCACTGCAGGATTTGAGTCCCTGGCGGCGTAGTGTGTTACTGATGGTAGTCTTTGTTACTTTGGTCCCAGCTCTCTGCAGGTCATTCGCTAGGTCCCCCCGTGTGGTTCTGTGATTTTTGCTCACCGTTCTTGTGATCATTTTCACCCCACGGGGTGATATCTTGGGTGGAGCCCCAGATCGAGGGAGATTATCAGTGGTCTTGTATGTCTTCCATTTCCTAATTTTTGCTCCCACAGTTGATTTCTTCAAACCAAGCTGCTTACCTATTGCAGATTCAGTCTTCCCAGCCTGGTGCAGGTCTACAATTTTTTGTTCTGCTGTCCTTTGACAGCTCTTTGGTCTATGCCATAGTGGAGTTTGGAGTGTGACTGGGGTTGTGGACAGGTGTCTTTTATACAGATAACAAGTTCAAACAGGTGCCATTAATACAGGTAATGAGTGGAGGACAGAGGAGCCTCTTAAAGAAGAAATTACAGGTCTGTGAGAGCCAGAAATCTTGCTTGTTTGTAGGTGACAAAATACTTATTTTCCACCACAATTTGCAAAGAAATTTTTCTCTTTGTCTGTCAGTTGAAGTGTACCTATGATGAAAATTACAGGCCTCTCGTCTTTTAAAGTGGGAAAACTTGCACAATTGGTGGCTGACTAAATACTTTTTTGCCCCACTGTATGTGCAACACACACACACACACACACACACACACACACACACACACACACACACACACACACACACACACACACACACACACACACACACACTACATGTTAATGTTTTTAAATTTATGTAAATTGTAAACTATTTTGTTGATAATGTCTTTTTTTCGTTGTGTCGGATCCCAGGAATACTAGCTGTCGCAATTGATGTCGTCTAATGGGGATCCTCATAAAATGAAATACAATTTTATAAATCACACATTTAATGCAATATGAATGTATGAGCTGAGGGCAGTGTTTCCCAGAGAATGAATGAGCAGATCTATTAACTTGTACCTGACCTGAGAATAACCTCTAAGTCTATTTTACAACTCGTAACCAGAAAGCATTTTCTTTCTTCAACTCAAGCTACAGTGTTCCAACTCCAGGGTTCCATAGCCGCAGGCAGAACAGTTGACACTGGAGCAGCAGCACGGCCAGGTGGACTGGGGACAGCAAGGATTCATCAGGCCAGGCAGGTCCTCCGAGAGAGAGAAAGGAAGAAAGAATTAGAGAGAGCATACTTAAATTCACACAGGACACCGGGTAAGACAGGAGAAATACTCCAGATATAACAGACTGACCCTGGAGGCTGAGACAGGATGGGTCGGGAGACACTGTGGCCCCGTCCGACGATACCCCCAGACAGGGCCAAGCAGGCAGGATATAACCCCACCCACTTTGCCAAAGCACAGCCCCCATGCCACTAGAGGGATATCTTCAACCACCAACATACCATCCTGAGACAAGGCCGAGTATAGCCCACAAAGATCTCTGCCACGGAACAACCCAAGGGGGGACGCCAACCCAAACAGGAAGACCACGTCAGTGACTCAACCCATTCAAGTGACGCACCTCTCCTAGGAACTGCATGGAAGAGCACCAGTAAGCCAGTGACTCAGCCCCTGTATTAGGGTTAGAGGCAGAGAATCCCAGTGGAGAGAGGGGACCCAGCCAGGCAGATACCGTAAGGGTGGTTCATTGCTCCAGTGCCTTTCCAATCACTTTCACACTCCTGGGTCAGACTACACTCAATCATAGGACCTACTGAAGAGATGAGTCTTCAATAAAGATTTAAAAGTTGAGAACAAGTTTGCGTATCTCACATGGGTAGGCAGACCGTTCTGTAAAAATTGAGCTCTGTAGGAGAAAGCCCTGCCTCCAGCTGTTTGCTTAGAAATTCTAGGGACAATTAGGAGGCCTGCGTCTTGTGTAGGTATGTACGGCAGGACCAAATCGGAAAGATGGGTAGGGGCAAGCCCATGTAGTGCTTTGTAGGTTAGCAGTAAAACCTTGAAATCAGCCCATGCCTTAATAGGAAGCCAGTGTAGAGAGGCTAGCACCGGAATAATATGATCAAATATTTTGGTTCTAGTCAAGATTCTAGCAGCCGTGTTTAGCACTAACTGGTTTATTTAGTGGTTTATCCAGGTAGCCGGAAGGTAGAGTATTGCAGTAGTCTAACCTAGAAGTGACAAAAGACTGGAAACATTTTTCTGCATTTTTGGACAGAAAGTAACTGATTTTTGTAATGTTACGTAGATGAAAAAAGCTGTTCTTGAAACAGTTTTGATTTGTTCATCAAAAGAGAGATCAAAGTCCAGAGTAACGCCGAGGTCCTTCACAGTTTTATTTGAGACGACTGTACAACCATCAAGATTAATTGTCAGATTCAACAGAAAATCTATTTTCTTCTTGGGACCTAAAACACGCATCTCTGTTTTGTCCGAGTTTAAAAGTCGAACATTTACAGCCATCCACTTTGTCTGAAACGCAGTTTTCCAGCTAGGGCATCACCATGTTTCATCGAAATGTACAGCTGTGTGTCATCTGCACAGCAGGGAAAGTTAACATTATGTTTCCGAATGACATCACCGAGAGGGGAAATATATAGTGAAAACAATAGTGGTCCTAAAACGGAACCTTGAGGAACACTGAAAATTACAGTTGATTTGTCAGAGAACAAACCATCCACAGAAACAAACTGACATCTTTCCGACAGATAAGATCTTAATCAGGCCAGAATTTGTCCGTGTAGACCAATTTGGGTTTCCAATCTCTCCAAAAGAATGTGGTGATCGATGGTATCAAAAGCAGCACTAAGGCCTAGGAGCACGAGGACAGATGCAGAGCCTCGGTTTGACGCCATTATAAGGTCATTTACCACATTCACAAGTGCAGTCTCAGTGCTATGATGGGGTCTAAAACCAGACTGAAGCATTTTGTATACATTGTTTGTCTTCAGGAAGGCAGTGAGTTGCTGAGCAACAGCTTCTTCTTTTTTAATTGAGAGGAATGGGAGCTTCGATATAGGCCAATAGTTTTTAATTAACACTGCAGTATACACTACTGGTAAAACGTTTTAGAACACCTACTCATTCAAGGGTGTTTCTTTATTTGTACTATGTTTTACATTGTAGAATAATAGTGAAGACATCAAAACTATGAAATAACACACATGGAATCATGTAGTACCCAAAAAAGTGTTATTAAACAAATCTAAATATATTTTATATTTGAGATTCTTCAAATAGCCACCCTTTGCCTGGATTACAATTTAGCACACTCTTGGCATTCTCTCAACCAACCTCATGAGGTAGCCACCTGGAATGCATTTCAATTAACAGTTGTGCCTTCTGAAAATATAATTTGTTGAATGTATTTCCTTAAGTTGTGTTGTGGCAAGGTGGGGGTGGGGGGGTACATAAGATAGCCCTATTTCGTAAAATACAAAGTCCATACCAAGAACAGCTCAAGTAAGCAAAGAGAAATGAAAGTCCATCACTGCTTTAAGACATGAAGGTCAGTCAATCCGGAAAATTTCAAGAACTTTGAAAGTTTCTTGAAGTGCAGTCGCAAAAACCATCAAGCACTATGATGAAACTGGCTCTCATGAGGACCGCAACAGGAATGGAAGCCCCAGAGTTACCTCTGCTGTAGAGAATACGTTCATTAGAGTTACCGGCCTCAGAAATTACAGCCCAAATAAATGCTTCACAGAGTCCAAGTAACAGACATATCTCAACATCAACTGTTCAGATGATACTGTATGAATCAGGCCTTCATGGTCGAATTGCTGCAAAGAAACCACTACTAAAGGACACCAATAATAAGAAGAGACTTGCTTGGGTCAAGAAACATGAGCAATGGATATTAGATCGGTGGAAATGTGTTCTTTGGTCTGGAGTCTAAATTGGAGATCTTTGGTTCCATCCACCGTGTCTGTGAGACGCTGTGTGGGTGGACGGATGGTCTCTGCATGTGTATTTCCCACTGTGAAGCATGGAGGAGAGGTGTGATGGTGTGGGGGTGCTTTGTTGGTGACACTGTCTGTGATTTATTTAGAATTCAAGGCAAACTTAACAAGCATGGTTACCATAGCATTCGGCAGTGATACGCCATCCCATCTGGTTTGGGCTTAGTGGGACTATCATTTGTTTTTCAACAGGACAATGACCCAACACACCTCTAGGCTGTGTAAGGGCTATTTAACCAAGAAGGAGAGTGATGGAGTGCTGCATCAGATAACCTCAACCAAATTAAGATTGTTCGGGATGAGTCGGACCGCAGAGTGAAAGAGAAGCAGCCAACAAGGGCTCAACATATGTGGGAACTCCTTCAAGACTGTTGGAAAAGCATTCCAGGTGAAGCTGGTTGAGAGAATGCCAAGAGTGTGCAAATCTGTCATCAAGGCAAAGGGTGGAGAATGTCAAATAGCCACCCTAATTTTAACACTTTTTTGGGACTACATTATTTCATGTTATTTCATAGTTATGTCTTCACTATTATTCTACAATGTAGAAAAAAGTAAAATAAAGAAAAACCCTTGAATGAGTAGGTGTTCTAAAACTTTTGACTGGTAGTGTAAATTCATTAAAGTTAACTGCATCTCAGATTGCAGCCCAAATAATTGCTTCACAGAGTTCAAGTAACAGACACATCTCAACATCAACTGTTCAGAGGAGACTGTGTGAGTCAGGTCGATTCATGGTCAAATTGCTGCAAAGAAACCATTACTAAAGGTCACCAATAATAAGAAGAGATTTGCTTTGGCCAAGTGATTTGGTAAGTGATGTATTTCTAATTCAAGGCACACTTAACCAGCATGACTACAACAGCATGCTGCAGCGATATGCCATCCCATCTGGTTTGTGCTTAGTGGGAATGTAATTTGTTTTTCAACAGGACAATGACCTAAAATACACCTCCAGACTGTGTAAGGTCTATTTGACCATGAAGGAGAGTGATGGAGTGATGCATCAGAGGACCTGGCCTCCACAATCACTCATCCTCAACCCAATTGAGATGATTTGGGATGAGTTGGAGGAATGAAGTGAAAGAAAAATAGCCATCAAGTGCTCCTTCAAGACAGTTGAAAAAGCATACCTCATGAAGCTGGTAGAGAGACTGCCAAGAATGTGCAAAGCTGTTATCAAGTTGAAGGGTGGCTACTTTGAAGAATCAAAAAAATATGTTGATTTGTATTACACTTTTACTACAAGATCCGTAGTTATATCAACGTTTGTTTTCACTATTATTCTACAATGTAGAAAAGAGTCAAAAAAAATTAATGAAGAGGTGTGTCCTAACCTTTGACTGGTACTGTATGTGTAGACTTATGCAAATGTATCTCTGTCATTACCTCAGTATTTGATTCATGGTATTTTTTCCAAGAAAGTAGCATAATTACAGTACACTTTCAGGTAGTTCAGTCACAACATTATCAAATAGAATATCCTACATTTAAAATAATCTAGTTACACTACCGTTCAAAAGTTTGGGGTCACTTAGAAATATCCTTGTTTTTGAAAGCAAAGTAAATGTAACAGATTTCTTCTGTCGAAGGAAAGGAGAGAGGAGGACCAAAATGCAGCGTAGTTCGTGTTCAACATGTTTAATAAAAGACGATAACGTAAACACTACACAATGACAAAATAACAAACGTGGCAAAACCCGAAACAGTCCTATCTGGTGCAGAGAACACAAAGACAGGAAACAACCACCCACAACCCCCAACACAAAACAAGCTACCTAAATATGGTTCCCAATCAGAGACAATGATTAACATCTGCCTCTGATTGAGAACCATATCAGGCCATACATAGAAACAGACAAACTAGACACACAACATAGAATGCCCACCCAGCTCACGTCCTGACCAACACTGAAAAACAAGGAAAACACAAAAGAACTATGGTCAGAACGTGACAGCAAATTTCTTGTCCATTAAAATAACATCAAGTTTATCAGAAATGTGTAGACATTGATGTTGTAAATCACCATTGATTAATGACTTCTTATTTTTTTAATGGAATATCTACATAGGCGTACAGGGGCCCATTATCAGCAACCATCACTCCTGTGTTCCAATGGCATATTGTGTTAGCTAATCCAATTTATCATTTTAAAAGGCTAATTGATCATTAGAAAACCCTTTTGAAATTGTTAGCACAGCTGAAAACTGTTGTGCTGATTTCGTACAACGCTGTGTACAACTCCCTTCACAGAACAGCGCTGTAACTGTATTAGTCATCTGAAGAAACTCCTCTTTCTATTCTGGTTAGAGCCCGTTTTAGAAGAAAGTTATTTTTTTCTGGCCGTTTTGAGCCTGTAATCGAACCCACAAATGTTGATGCTCCAGTTACTCAACGAGTCTAAAGAAGGACAGTTTTATTGCTTCTTTAATCAGAACAACAGTTTACAGCTGTGCTAACATAATTGCAAAAGGGTTTCTAATGATCATTTAGCCTTTTAAAATTATAAACTTGTATTTTCTAACACAACATGCAATTGGAACACAGGAATGATGGTTGCTGATAATGGGCCTCTGTACGCCTATGTAGGTATCCCATAAAACATCAGCCATTTCCACCTACAATAGTCATTTTCAACATGAACAAAGACTACACTGTATTTCTGATCAATTTTATGTTATTTTCATGTCCAAAAAAATTGCTTTTCTTTAAAAAACAAGTACATTTCTAGGTGACCACAAACTTTTGAACGGTAGTGTATATTATTCATGGAATGCACATTTCGTCACAATTTTGTTTTGGACGTTCCTTTTAGGACTGATGACCAACTGAACGTTCTACTCAATGCATTCTTAACAGGCACTGATGAAGGTTTGGTCTATGGTGCATTACTGTGGCTTGAAAACATAATTACATTTCTAAAGAATGCAAATTAATAGAGGGAAAATCTTTTGTCAAAATATTGATGTCTCCAGATTGACTTTAGTTGCAGTATAACATTAGCCAGCTAGCTAGCTAAGATTGAGTGGAGACCACCAGATTTTAGCTAGCTAATGTTAGAATTGCTAAGTATTTTTGACAAACATTGCTAGATAATGACAACATTGTAAATTTGATAACATGATGATGATGACACAGTTCTTTCCTACTAAATAGTTGCTTACTTTAACAATGTCATCGTCTTTCCAAGCCTCTATAGTGTTTTTAGGTGAAACAGTCATTAGCTCTCATTCCACTTTTGGACATCAACATGGCTGTGGAGTCTGTATAACTTTGATAACATTGGCAACGGTGACCGAGTGAGGGACATGCAAAACATGAATTATCAGTAAATCTTGTCTTTACCTTTACCTGAATTTGTAAAAACAAAAGGAATAAGATAAGTGTCATCCCTAAATGATGAATGTTTTGTCTTCAAATAAACTAGCACAGTTACAGTACACCTTCAGATATGAGTCAATGGCTCAAATGTCATCATATTCCCTATATAGTGCACTTTTGACCAGAGCCCTATGCACTATAGAGGATATGATTAAAACTGTGTACCCTGGTGTCCTCAACTGAAGTGCATTGTCAGGTGGAGGGGTATCTGTCTTTATGAGTGATAACTGTATTATGAGGTAATGAATGGAAATCCCCACAGCTCCAGAACACCCATTATTAATCTCACCAGTAACTGCTGATAAACTCTATTCCTGATGGCACCGCCACCACCACCCCCACCCTCCTTCATCATATCATCCCTCCATCCCACCACTCTCCTCTCACTCTATAATCCTTCATCCCATCACATTCCTCTCAATCGTCTCTCTGTCTTTAGCTGTTTCAAATATGAAAAGAGAAAATGTGACCTATGAGAGATTATTGATCTATCTGTCTGTCTGTCTGTCTGTCTGTCTGTCTGTCTGTCTGTCTGTCTGTCTGTCTGTCTAAAACCATTGAGAAACAAAATGACATGCAAACTCAGCAGCTAAATGACAAATGTATTTTATTTTCTATATTTTAAAGGTTTATTTACAAACAAACAAAAATAAAAACAGAAATCCACATTTTTTGGGGGACAAACACCGTTTGTCTGCATATAGTTGTAAGAAAGTTTTACATGTACCTTTCCTTAGCCTGTGTCAAGTAACCAACTAATTGCTTATTTTTACCCAGCCTTGGTTAATTAACATGAATGAGCTCAACAATGATCAGGTGTGTCAGCAGGGTTTAAGGGGAGTGTATGTGTGGATCGTTACAACATTATCTCCATAATCTTCCCCTCTCTCTCTTCAACATGCACATTTTCGTAAAAATATTAAACCTGTACTGTCGTGGTCGTAAACCAAAAGGTCCGGGCCCGTATTCACAAAGCGTCTCAGAGTGTGAGTGCTGATCTAGGAGGATCAGTTTAGTGCCGTGTCCATATAATCTTCATTATAATCTAAAAGTTAAAACTGATCCTAGTTCAGAAATTCTACTCTGAGGCTATTTCCTATTTCCTTTCTCTGGGCACTGTTCTTTTGTTATTTTTGCATAAAAATATATATATATATATATATATATATATATATATATATATATAGAAACGTATGTGCTGGTTTATTCAGTGTTCTCCATACTCCTAAAATGGTAAACGCACATGTCCCTTCATGCTGTGCTACATACATCATCATAATGCCCATTCCAGAAAACTAGCTAGCTGTGGTCAGAATTATTGCGAAAAAAGCACATAGGAAACTTTCCCTCCAAAGGCATGCATCAAAAACAGCACAAACCAACAGTGCTGCTATCCATCTGAACTGTGTACAGTACTAGTTCCTATACACGTACTATGGCAGAACAGGATTAAGCACTCTTTGTTGGAATAGAACATCTCTCCACGTTAGAATGGGCCAGAGAGTTCCAATCTAGAATCTAGATAATATATCTCCCTTTTAACCTTCTTTACACTTAATCTAACTGACTGAAGAGTCTGTATCGGTTTTCAAACAAAGAAAATTACTTAGAATGTTTTGCTTTGGCCCGTTTCATTCCACGCAACATTAATAATCAACCCAACATCAGTGACTAGCTACAAAGAAAGTTACACATATTCTCCGAATTTCTATAATGTCTAGTCAACTTGCCATGTTATACCTTCCCAGTTCTATAGACTGCATTTCTTACTGTACTAGTCATTACTGTAATTCTGAGAATGCTAGAATATAATGACAGAACCATTTTATAGAAGTTCACACTGTGTTAAAAAATTCCAATTGATAAACAGAGAAATTTGGCCATCTTCGTTGCTTACATCTTCCTCTCTAAAAATACTGAAACATAGAACACATATGATAAAGTAATGTATGTGTGTGCCGCAGCTCTTCACACTCAAAACAAAAAAGAATCGAACATTGCGATAGTTTTAGGCACAAATACTTAAGAATGTCCTTTTGTGAAAATTCAAATGCTTCCATTACACATGAATAATGTCTAGGCAAACAATGAACAAAACAACAAAAACATAATCTCACAGCGCATTGAACGTCAACATTTTTAGATATTATCCTTTTTTAAGTGTTTGTGAGAGTGCTTGCTTTTATGAGACATTTTGTTGGTGGACTTTGTATTGGTAGAATACCTCTGTATTGAAGTACTGTTAAAATATTTGTAAAACTATTTGTAAGGGTTTCGATACTCTGTACTGATAGAGCCTGTTTGGTGCCATGAAGACCGGCTCTAAAACCATGAGAGGTTGTTGTTATTGTGTGTGAGGAAAATATTACTCACATGGTCGTGATACACAATTCATTGGGTTCTTTAACAAACAAAAAACATAAATTCATAAGCATGTCAAATAGCCTACAACCTTACGGGGTAAGCGGTGTTATCATGTATGACCTCATTTGATTGACTCACAGTTGAGTCACATTTCTGGACCCTCAGGATACTAAATCAATTAGTGCATAAATGTTTTTTGTGTTGATATTGTTACAGTTACTATTGTTTACTGTAATGTGTTATTGCACAATTGAATTGTCAGCATGTTGAGAATTTGATTGATTTGATATAAATTTCAACAACCAAAACATTACTCTTCTTTATACCCATGTTAGTCACAATATTCTGATTTTAAGATATTCCCCAGTCAGTTTAGAGTATCTAGGCCCAGATATGATGATTTCACACACACAAGAGAAAGACACCTTAATGCAAACCAGCGTGTGTTGATCTCGCGCTAATAACACATTTTGGAAAATCGGCCCTGAAACACTTGACTTATGACACTTCCAGAAGTGTCTGGAAAGGTCACATCTGCCTCTTCAACATCAGTTGACAGTGACTGGTAAGCTGACAACACAGTAATACCCAGTTAACAGGTGATATTATACAACTCCTAGAATGCAAATCTACAGCATAGGCATATTGCTGAAAAAGTCCTAGAAAACGTATAAATTGTCTGTCGGCAGGAATACTTTTCTTTCCATTGAGATGAATGGGATTTTAAAAAAATCATTCATGCCACACTATTCTATCACCATTATTCACAATACATGATATGAAAGGCTAGTCAATGAATAGAAAATGTTAAAATCAACAATAAAAAATGCTGACAGAATATAACATCCAAAATGTAACACATTTTAGTTCTTCAGTGGACGAAATAAACAATCTCATGAAAAAATAGGGAATCAAAAGGTGTCAAAAATTAAAACATTTGCAGTCAAGATATAATATTCAACAATGATTCATATTTACAGTAATTCTAAAGTGGCATATTGTATGTGGGTTCGTCAGACATATAATAACTGTTCATTGCTGTAGGCAACTCACCCAACACACCCACAGTAAAAAAATATTGACAACTTCATGTACACTTTAAGAAGGTATTTATGTATTGTGTAGCATGAATATATTGGTAAAATTAAAGTTATTGGTATTATTCATTTATTGAAATCATATATAGCATCTCTAGAAATAATATTGTTCCAAAGATGGAGTAGCATGAAGAGGAAACACTTTGTAGTTTGTGGAAATGTGAATTGAATGTAGGAGAATATAACACAATAGGTCTGGTAGAAGAAAATACAAAGAAAAAAACAACCATTGATTTTTTACTACTACCACCATCTTTAAAATACAACAGAAAGGTCAGAAATCTAGCCATCACTCTGGTTGGTGTCCAAAGGTGTCCACACGATGGCGGCAGTGTATGTGCAAAGTTTCAGACGGATAACGTGAAGTATGAAGTGAACTACATGACATTTAGTGTGAAGTCACCCAGGTTACATTTGGGCAAATCGTGTAGGAGACATTTACATTAATATTACATTTTTCTGCACAAGGATAGCGGCAACATTTTGTGACAGATACAAGGTTTTCCGCATACTCCCGTAGCACATTGGCTATCTAGCTAGCTTTGTTTGACCCCGATTGGTGCTTATTTGACAAAGTTATAGTCAATCAAGTGAAGAGTGCCCGCGTCATAGGCATGCCATGAAGGCGTCGCTCTCTGACCAAATTTGGTGTCCTATAGGATATACTAGCACTCTGAAATATATAGTGAAGTCCTGGTTACGTTCTAGGATCTCTGCGGAATAAATACGAACGTGATTTTACTGGTTGAAAACAACGTTTAGGTGTTAGATTTTCAACAGATTCCTTCTTTGCAACTTGAATGTGTGGAAATGCTAGGATATTTTTTAGGATATGAAAAACGATTTTATCTAACAAAAGGACATGTATCTCTGGGAGCCTTTGGATGAGAAATCAGAGCAAGATTTCAGAATGTAAGTACACATGTCACCTTCAGAGGTGAATATATCAAACACTATCGTGGTGAAAGTGTTTGTTGTTAGGAGCTCTCCTCAAACAATAGCATGGCATTTTTTCACAGTAATAGCTACTGTAAATTGGACAGCGCAGTATATTAACAAGAATTTAAGCTTTCAGCCGATATAAGACACTTATATGTACCAACATTTGTTGTTTCTCTCAAGTCTGCGATCGTGACACAAGGTGCTGCATGATTTACAACTGTCCCGTTGACGGGACGCCTATCCCTAATAATTTTTTTAATGAATTATGAAACAAGGACATAAATACTATACAGACAAATAAGGATTCTCAGTTTGACTTCAGAACAGGCATTTCTCAGTATCAAGTAGTGCTATCTATTGCATTAAGGTTTTTCTTATCTCGAATGAACGATGAATGAACACTTTTTTCCCACATATAAATGATATCCAGGTTCCTGAAAGAAGTAAGATACTGTTATGATTGAGAATGCACCACACAGTATCTGCAAATACTAGATCTATAAAACTATTTACAACACACATATAGATCATTTTCATATCACAGTCTATTATAAATGTACACCGTTTTTTAAGCAACATTACATAACGTCTATCACTGTCTGAAATTAGGAATAGAAAAAACAGAATCATCCATCCCTCGCCCACACCACACAACATCCTTCTCTCCAATAATACAAATAAAGCAGCAATTATATTTATTTAATTCCCTTTGGACCCGAACCGCTGTAGGAAGATATTGTGGCTCAAGAGGATGTATTGTTGAGAGCAATGGAACACCTAGCTACTGTACTAGTGTTTGATTGCTAAGATGAGATAAAGATTCCACTAATTTGTTATCAGATTTATGTTTGAGTGTGTGCTTTTTGACAGTTTTCAAGGTTCGCTTGCGTCAGTTATTCCACAGTGGTGACAAAGCTGCGTAGTATGAGATGATATTTGTTCCTCTTTTCGCAGGTACAAAACCAAAAATATAAATACTCAGGATTCATCACGACGCATTCCAGTTTACAAAAACAGAAAAGAACAAACAAACAACCCCCCCCCCCCCCCCCAAAAAAAAATATCCATACATTGTATATTTATATTTTTCGGAAAGGAATACTCATGTTTTATATACTAGAGCTTTTAAATAGTCTTTGCCAAATATTCTAGTTGGATTTACAAATATTGATATATATTTGTTTAATATACATTCTTAAGTTTAGGAAGAAAATGTGTCTAAAATATAATACAAGGGTAGTCTGTACAGGAATTCTATGAGGTTATTTTTTCAGAAGAAATTTGTCTATCATTTCTTGTATCTCCATTAAAAGTGAATTCAAACAGAAGTTTAAAAAGTCAAATGGGATCATAAATTTGATGCGAACCGCATCTTATCTTGGTCAGTCTCTGTACTGCTTAAGTTAGAATCCCTTCTAGAATCTTTTCTAGAACCTGTGGAATCCCTGTGCTGGGCTGTAGAGGACGCCGCTCGCACCGGGGGCAATGCTCCCGATGACATCTGGCAGAACAGGTTGACCCTCTGGGGCGCTGTGGTGCGGAGACCGCTCTGCATACCTGGCCCCTGGACCGCAGCCACCGGCAGGGCGATGGAGGACAGGAAGTCCCCGGACACTCCAGGGTGCGCTCTGGGCCCCAGGGATGTGTCATGTGGCAGGGAGGGTTGGGAGGCAGATAGGTGGCGTACACCTTGACTCAGGCTTCCAGACTGGAGAGTATGGCTGCCCTTGTGGAGAATGTCACTCCTCTGAGGTGAAGGGACTTGCTGCTGTGTTGGCTGCTGCTGCTGCTGCTGCTGCTGTGGTTGTTGTGTTGCCAAGGAGGCTGCAGCTCCTCCTGTTTTCTGGGGCAGCTGTGGTAGTGGTTGTTGGGGTGGTAGGGCAGTAGGCAGCGGCTGCTGGAAAAGGGAGAGCTGGGAGGTGGTGGGCGAGCCATACTGGAAGCTGCGTCCCGCCAGCCCAGGGGTCTGCACAGGTGGACTGCACACAGCCGTGTTGCAGGATACTGGGGACATGATAGCTCCTTGCTGCTGGAGAGAGAGGGGGTCTGGGGTACAGGCGAGGATGAGTTCAGGCTGCTGTGGGAGACACTGGGGACAGGGTAGACACCCTGCGTCGAGGCTGGCAGGATGCGGGCGGTGGCTGCGGCAGAGGGAGCAATGACGCCCGAAGCACTGCATGTTAAATGGGCGGATGACTGCTGAAACTGGTTGGTGCCCAGGGCAGTGGTGTAGGTCTGCTGAGCAGGAGAGTTAATCATGGAATTTCCAGATATCGGGGTTGAATTCATCCCGGTGACCGACATCCCTGTGACCGACTGCTTGCGGTCCACCATCATCACCATCTCCCTGTCCTGATGGATTATGTGCCTCAATATCTCGTTCTCCTGTGTGTTGAATACCCCAGCGTTCAGGTCCTTCTGGAACTTCTGGAGGAGTAGGCTGTTCTTCTTTCCTGTTAGGAAAGTTAGCGGTTAGGTTGACTTCAGCCATGGCACACATGTTAACATATTAACAAACCAAACTATATACACTCCAGCAAAGGTGGATGTTATGACACTGGTTATTATGAGGTGTGATAACAGTGAGTATAAATGGGGGTGACTATGGTATAAGTATAAGGAAATCTGAGTGAGAGTACTGTAATAAGATATTAAGAAGTAAGAGGTAAAAGGGAAGAAATTAATATAGAGAGTAGTATAAGGATTTAGGATATACACCCCCCCCCCCCCCCCCCAAAAAAAGGTTTGATTCTAATAATTTTCACAAATACACCATAGGAACAATATCCAATTAAAAAACACATTCAATTTACACCTTACTAATTTTAACTACACATTCAGTTGTACAACAGTTGGCTATAAACTGTAGAATACACTGTAAGGATTCAACCACCACTATTAAACATATTTCAACACAGTCTAAAAACTATAGGTCCCCACTACTGTAACATATTTGTTTAATGACAGTTTAAGTTAGTGACATGACGTTATAAAACATTTTTAAAATACAAAATACAATGGGTATAGAAAGTCACCACCCCCTTTCAAAATGTTCACATTTTGTTGCCTTACAGACTGAAATGAAAACACATAAAATTATACTTTTTCCAGCTTTATTTACACACAGTAACACACAATATCCAAGTGAGATTATTATTATTTTTTTTAATCCTAAAATTAATTACATGTAAAATAGTGAAATACCCTATTTGGATAACTGAACACCCCCCTTAGAATTGCAATTGTAAATTTACCACCTTCCAGATCACACACCAAGCTAATTGGCTTCAAATTGTGATCAATTGTAGTGACTTTGATTAGTTCAGAATAAAAGCAGTTGTTCCTAGAGGACTCCACTGCTTAGTAGTACAATTCAAAGCAAAGAATCCACTATGGGCCGAAAGGTACTTTCAAAAGATCTATGAGATAAAGTTGTGGAAAGGCACAAGTCAGGGGATGGATATTAAAATATTTCAAAGGCTTTGTCTATCCCTCTGAGCACAATTAAGACCATGTCACCATGCATTTTGACTTACCTTGAACAATTCTGCAAGGTAGAATGTGCAAATATTACAAAGTCTAGATGTGCAAAGTTAGCAGAGATGTATTCAAAGAGACTCATGGCTGTAATTCAAGCAAAAGGTGGTTCCAACAAGTATTAACTCAGGGGGGTGTTCACTTATCCCAATAGGGTATTTTACAGTTTTAATTGTAATAAATTGTCACATTTATTTTAATATTTTTTTTACTTGGATAGTGTAGATTACTGTGTGTAACTAAAGCTTGGAAAAAGTCTGATTTTATGTGTGTTCATTTCAGGCTGAAAGGCAACAAAAGGTGAACATTTTGAAAGGAGGTGGTGGCTTTCTATACCCACTGTAAATACACTACCGTTCAAAAGTTTGGGGTCACTTGGAAATGTCCTTGCTTTAAAAGCACTTTTGTTAATGAAAATAACATAAAATTGATCAGAAATACAGTGTAGACATTGTTAATGTTGTAAAAGCTGAAATAAATCATTGTCTCTACTATTATTCCGACATTTCACATTCTTAAAATAAAGTGGTGATCCTAACTGACCTAAAACTGGGAATTTGTTATTAGGATTAAATGTCAAGAAATGTGAAAAACAGAGTTTTCGGCCGACAGCCGACCTCTCCTCTCAGGTGGGAATGAAGACCAGGACAAATTCCCATTCTTTAACCGGAATGTAACAACAACCTCAGCAGGGCCCTCTTCAGCAGGCGTCTCTTGGTCTGGATCATATTCTGTGTTCAAGTTCTGACACTTCCTCCTCTAATGCATCCTCACTGTCAGTTTCCTGGCCTCTCTCCTCCTCACCAGTATCATGATCAAAGATATGATCAAGAGCCTCACATATAGTATATCGTTTGGTCATTGTGCTGCCACAGAATTAATTGTGAGCAAGGCCTCAAAAAAGCTTTATGTACCAGAGCTGCGAGAGAAGTTCTACATATTATTGAAACAATGTGATGATTGTTTGTGAGAATGCAAACAGGTAACTTTCCTGTGGGGGAAAGATACTATTAGGGAAACATTCCCGTGGGGGTTGCCATGGAAGCCAAAAAAGGGAGAGAGGTGTGTGTGTGTGTGTGTGTGTGTGTGTGTGTGTGTGTGTGTGTGTGTGTGTGTGTGTGTGTGTGTGTGTGTGTGTGCGCGTCTGTGTTCAAACACACATGCATATGGGGTCTGGGAGAGGAAGTGTGTCCATCTGATGAATGTGCATGTGCCTGAACTCAATTTTATACACTAATTGTAGCCTCACCCATTCATTTCTAATGACCGGTCATTTTTGACTGGGAACTCCACAGGTGTACAAAAGCTAAATAAAACACTCAAAATTGAATGAAAATCATCCAAATGTATTTAATGTGTTCCGACACCCTGTGTGGACAAAGTCATGGAACCTTATGACAATAGGTTTAAATTAACTACATTTTTCAGAGAGAGAACTTTTAAATGGTCCAATTCGACCGGGAACACAGCAGGAGGGTTACAGTAATGATGGACTGCACTTTCTCTTTGTTTATTTGAGCTGTTCTTGACATCATTTGGACTATTTTCTGTAAACCACCCTCTACCTTGTCACAACACAACTGATTGTCTAAAACGCAATAAGGAAAGAAATTCCACTAATTAACTTTTAACAAGGCACACCTGTTAATTGAAACGCATTCCAGGTGACTACCTCATGAAGCTAGTTGAGAGAATGCCAAGAGTGTGCAAAGCTGTCATCAAGGCAAAGGGTGGCTACTTTGAAGAATCTCATATAAAATCAATTTTGATTTGTTTAACACTTTTTTGGTTACTACATGATTCCATATGTGTTATTTCATAGTTTTGATGTCTTCACTAATATTCTGCAATGAAGAAAATTATTTAAAAAAAGAAAAAACCTTGAATGATTAGGTGTCCAAACTTTATTGGAGACACACACCTGGAAAGTGTTGGAAAGTCACACACCTGTCTATGTAAGTTGACAGTGCATGTCAGAGTAAAAACGAAGCCATGAGGCTGAAGAAATTCTCAGAAGAGCTCTGAGTCAGGATTGTGTCCATCATCTTGAATCTTAGTTTTATCAGATCAGAGAATCTTGTTTCCCATGGTATGAGAGTCCTTTAGGTGCCTTTTGGCATACTCCAAGCAGGCTATCGGGCTTCCTTCTAGCCACTCTACCATGAAAGCCTGATTGGTGGAATGCTGCAGAGATGGTTGTCCTTCTGGAAGGTTCTCCCATTTCCACCGAGTTAACTCTGGAGCTCTGTCAGAGTGACCATTGGGTACTTGGTCACCTCCCTGACCTGGCCGGGCGGCCAGCTCTAGGAATAGGGGCTGGTGGTTCCAAACCTCTTACCATTTAAGAATGATGGCCACTGTGTTCTTGGGGGCCTTCAGTACTGTAGAAACTGTTTGGTATCCTTTCCCAGATTTGTGCCTCGACACAATCCTCTCTCAGACCTTTATGGACAATTCCTTCGACCTCATGGCTTGGTTTTTAGCTTTGACATGCACTGTCAACTGTGGGACCTTATATGGACAAGTTTTTGCTTTTCCAAATCATGTCCAATGTGTAGGTCAAGAAAATATATAGAGACGGCATTGTACTAGGTAGAAAATATAATTGTTGCTTTAAAATACAGGAATACACATATGAAAATTAAATAGGAATTTATAAAATGTTTCATTTTATAGGGAATTGGTACCTGTAAATATACTATTTTGGTTGTCCATGTAATCTACATTAATACTCTCTTAAGCTGACACTCCCCAAAATCGGGCACTAGAATTACTTTTAAAATATATATAAGTTTACATGACTTATTTTATTGATTTCCCACCGTTTTATAAGTCAGAAGCAGCCATCCAGACTTTCCTAGGACCTTGCAAACATCCTCTGTCGAATAAACTTGCATGTGCCTTCCTCTGGTGGTAGGCTGCATCATTCAATCCATTTATATCACTCGACTACAACTTTGCATCAAATCGGCAGTCCTACGTAAAAAAAAAAGTCTCCAGCTCGACTGCTTCATGGCACAGACATGGCAAAGCAATCACTGAATTTGTCTCAAGCAAGCAGATCTAAATATATCATATTCATAGCTCTGCGATAAATAATGTGACCTACACACTTCCTTAAACCTAAAGTAAGTAAAGAAGTAATTTTTTGTCAAACATTTGTTTTATGTCGGAGGCAGACACATTGCATATGATCAGAATGACAAAATCAAGCCCTTTACATAGCCCTTCTCCCCTAGGAGGGACAGACGCATTTTAAATGGCCCAAATTTAACAGATTTTGACCATCACTAAGGTTTGGACTATCACTATATGTTTGGTAAAGTAAAAAAGAGTGTGAAATATTTTGGGAAGATGTTCCTAAAACATATTACAACAATATATGGACATATTATAAAATATGAAAAGGCTTATTCATTCATACATTCTTTTTGTTGTTGTCATATCCTCATTTTTGTATATGTTTTATTTTACTTTTATGATGTAGATCATATGGGTTGAAAAGTGTTTTTTCTCAGACATAAATAAACAATTCCAGGTGAAAGCCAAAGGTCATAGCATTCTGGGGGGATACTGGGGGGCCCTCATGTGAGATTGATGACTAAGTTCATAGCAAAACATTGCAAAGTGGCTGTCAGTTCAACTGGTTTTAGCCTTATAATAGCTATCCTTTAGAAAATACAATGTTAGTGGCATTGTCATTACGATCATGGGGTATTGCCTCCCAGTTGGTATACGGTCAGCTGTAGAGATGGCCGGGTCAACGGCAGGGCACATTAAAAACAACAGGATTTTACTATCCATAGCTTTGTGTGAAAGAGAATCAAGGGGATCCCTGGATTCCTAGTGAGGTAGTGTTGGTAAATCCATCCCTAGGTCTGCGTCGGAAAAGGAACCCCATTCTCTTTATAGTGAGCCAATAGGGCTCTGGTCAAAAGTAGAGCACTTTATAGGGAATAGGGCACCATTTTGGGACACCTCTCAAGTCCTTATTATGCCTCACATTATGCCTCGTCAACCAGCACAAAGTAATAACTGTCCGGGAAAGTTTTGTAGCGCAGTCGCTAGCACTGGATGAGCATTGGCAGGTGGATCAGGTGTGATTGATTCTCTCAGACTGGGTATCTCATTTTTTGTTGTTGATTTATTTTTCTTTATTTAACTAGGCAAGTAAGAACAAATTCTTAGTTACAATGGCGGCCTGCCGGGGAACAGTGGGTTAAATGCCATGCTCAGGGGCAGAATGACAGATTTTTACCTTGTCAGCTTGGGGATTCGATCCAGCAACCTTTCGGTTACTGGCCCAACGCTCTAACCCCTAGAGAGCCAATGAGTACTTTATTAGCCATTCCACGGTAGTCAATCAAGTCATTGGCTTGGCTGTGATTACCTTGGATACGGACCAATGACAGTGCTGAACATTAAGACTCTGACCGATCACAATGCTGAACACTAGGGAAGTGGCTAGATGCTAATGCTAACACCAGACACTGAGTGCAGGGCTACAATAGACTTACATGACATCAGCATATACAGTATTGCTGAACAGAATGCTTCACCATTAAACACTGTGGATGGGGAGCAAAACATGGCACAGACATTTTATTCCTAAAACATAAGGATATGGGATGGAGGACTGGGGTGGTGGGTTAAGGGGCCTTGTCAATCAGGTACAGTACAGTAAAATATCATACAGCTCAGCAAACGTTGACTCTGATCGAAGCTGAGGTTTGTAGAGATCACAGTATTAAATGCTGTTTGTTTAGGAGTAATTTAGTTACTGTATATTATGCACAATACCAAATACTGTATACCTAGCCATTCTGGTACTACTAAATCTAAATTAACAATCAAGGGAACTAGATAGGCATTCTTAGAAATGTCTACTGTAACTGACAATAGAAGTGGAATAGAATGAAAACATACTTGCTTCACTTTTTTAAACAATAAGCAACATTTCCCTAAACTCAAGTTTCTAGTTATAGATTAACAGGTGAGGTTAGAGTATGTTTATGTATATTTACTGTTGCCCTGGTGTTATTGTTATACAACTTTTTCCCCAAAACTTTTCCCCCATATTTCTGTTATATACAGTGCCTTCAGAAAGTATTCAGACCCCTTGACTTTTTCACATTTTGGTACGTTACAGCCTTATTCCAAAATGTTTTAAATTGTTTTTCCCCCCTCATCAATCTACACACAATACCCCATAATAAAAAATCAAAACTGGAAATTTCACATTTACATAAATATTCAGACCCTTTACTCATTACTTTGTTGAAGCACCTTTTGCAGCAACTACAGCATCGAGTCTTCTTGGGTACGATGCTAAAAGCTTGGCACACCTATATTTTCTTGGAGTTTCTCCCATTCTTCTCTGCAGATCCTCTCAAGCTCTGTCAGGTTGGATGTGGAGCGTTGCGGCACAGTTATTTTCAGGTCTCTCCAGATAAGTTAAATCGGCTTCAAGTTCGGGCTCTGGCTGGGTCACTCAAGGACATTTAGAGACTTGTGTCAAAGCCATGCCTGCGTTGTCTTGGCTGTGTGCTTAGGGTTGTTGTCCTGTTGGAAGGTGAACCTTCACCCCAGTCTGAGGTCCTGAGCACTCTGGAGCAGGTTTTCATCAAGGATCTCTGTAGTTTGCGTCGTTCATCTTTGCCTCTCTCCTGACTAGTCTCCCAGTCCCTGCCACTGAAAAACATCCCCACAGCTTGATGCTGCCACCACCATGCTTCACCGTATGGATGGTACCAGGATTCATCGAGACATGACACTTGGCATGCAGGCCAAAGAGTTCAATCTTGGTCACATCAGACCAGAGAATCTTGTTTCTCATAGTCTGAGATTCTTTAGGTGCCTTTTGGAAAACTCCAAGAGGACAATCCTGTGCCTTTTACTGAAGAGTGGTTTCCGTACCTTTGGAAGACATAGCTTAGACTGTAGCCTACAAAAGCCTATTCCTGCTCTTTTACCGCGATCCATCATCATAGTGGTCTCTGACTTGTGGTCAGACACACTCAAGTGGAAAAAATGTAGACTTGCGCCTTTTTGAATGCTGATTTAAATGTCATTGAGAAAACAGAGAAGTGTCAAAGTTTTTTTTCGCAAACATCCTTTTTGAATTTAAAAGTAATCCTCAAAGTAATAATCTAGTTTTTCAAAAGTTTACAGTTACCGTTTTTTTGTAATCCCTTACATGTAAGGCTAATCCCTTGTAATCCCTTCCGTTACTCCCCAACCCACTTCATGGCGCTTAATGGTTTTTGCGACTGCACTTGAAAAATATTGTGCTATTTATCACAGACAACTTTGTGTCAAAGTTTAACAAGGACATTTGTTTTGAAACCATTTCAAATGTTTAAATAGTCGCAGGATTTTATGTCATCAACCCGGGATATGGCATTTCTCGTTGGCTCTGGGGCCATCCTGATATAATCCTAATATAATCTTGTTTCTCATAGTCTGAGAGTCTTTAGGTGCCTTTTGGAAAACTCCAGGAGGACAGTCCTGTGCCTTTTACTGAAGAGTGGTTTCCGTATGGCCACTCTACCACAAAGGCCTGATTGGTGGAGTGCTGCAGAGAGGTTATCCTTCTAGAAGGTTGTCCCATCTCCACAGAGGAACTCTGGAGCTCTGTCAGAGTGGCCATCGGGTTTATCGGGAGGCCAGCTCTAAGAAGAGTCTTGGTGGTTCTAAACTTTTTCCATTTAAGGATGATGGAGGCCATTGTGTTCCTAGGGAACTTTAATGCTGCAGAAATGTTTTGGTACCCTTCCCCAGATATGTGTCTCGACACAATCCTGTCCCGGAGCTCTACCGACAATTGAACCTTATATAGACAGGTATGTGCCTTTCCAAATCATATCCAATCAATTGAATTTAACGCAAGTGGACTCCAAGTTGTAGAAACATCTCAAGGATAACAAATGGAAACAAGATACACCTGTGCTCAATTTTGACTCATAGCAAAGGTTCTGAAAACTTATGTAAATTATAGAAATATAGAAAATATAGAAAAAGTCAAGGGGTCTGAATACTTTCTGAAGGCACTGTTGTTTTCTTTCAACATACTGTACTTGGTGTCCTTTTTGGTGAAAGGATAGTACTAGTGTTTATGATGAATATTTATTGTCTTTAGACATGAAACGATCTAAAATGCACAAACCGAAATATACGGAAATGGGTAATCAGCTATTTCAGTAGCTGTTTCACAAAGCTAATGGCATGGTGATAACTGTCAATCCATTATGTCAGTGCGCTGGGGAAAATAAATACCACACCAATAAAGAAATAGAAAATAAAAAAAACTGAAACAAAAGGTGGTTAACAGAAATAACCACGAGAACAACAATAAAAACAACAAAAACACTGATGTTGGTTATAATGACCAACAAAGGAAAGAAACTGCTGTCAAACTTGAACTACTTTTGAATATAAAAATGTATCCAAAACCTTTCACTGATTGATGAGTTATCATGAGTAACAAACTTTAGTTTATTCAAAAACATACGGAACATTCCTGTTGTATCCCATTTTAAAAATGACTTTGCCACCTAGGCCTGTAGATTAAAGCACATTAACTTTAATTTGACTGTGGCTTTAATCAATAAAGAGACCATTTTTAATTTGGAATTCATGCCTTTTATTCGTTATCTAACCGACCAGTCTGTGCAGGTTTATCCCACCTATGGTAATTACTGACGGGGCGGAACAGTGGTACCAATGCTGTGGTACACAGAGCTCAAGCACCTCACCAGGTGGTTGCTTGCTATGACGTCAGCCCAAACTAAAAAAAGGAAGGGCATTAAGCTGCTTAGGTTTTCAGCCCTGTCTCTCTAACTGTTACTGAAAAAAATTAAAATGATCAGCTAACTTCTCAATTTTTTAATTTTTGTATTTATCAAAACTAAGTGTTTTCTCAACAATATTTTTTTTTCAAAACTCTAATAATTCTGAAATAATTAAAAACATTAAAGAACTGGATGAAAATGGATTCCTTTACTCAACAATATGTGTACAGTTGCATTGATACTATCCAAGTACTTACTAATCTAAGGAAATGTAATAATTTGTGAACAAATGTCAGATATGAACAATTACTGTAGTCAATCCTGTAACATCTAATGGTCAGGATAATGAAAATGCTTACAGAAACAGTACATGTTATATTTTATCAATATTCCTTTGTTTTAGTTAACTCTGTCAAATTACTACTTACAAAATAATAATTTATCAGCCTGTATGTTCACAACAAAAATATGTTAACTAAAACAAAGGAACTGTGGGGCACTTCAGGTTTCTTTTCAATGGAGGAAGGAAATCACCTTGTGAATTAATGTAACTTTGTGAGTTCATGTTCTGGAAGATGTATTTGAGTTCGGATCCATTTTAGTGTCCCTCTGGGTCATTTTACCTGGATGTGCGAATATTGTAGTTGTAATAAAGCATTTACCTGCTGCCTATTCGTCGGCCAGGACACTCTTGACAGCGAGATGTGCTCATCTCAAGAGGAACTCCTGGTCAAATAATTTTTAGATAGAGATACAATGAATCATGCAACATGTTATTTGTTTTAATGCATGGTATTTTTTTGTTAAAGAACCAACCAGACAAGCACTTAACCAAATGCAGTCCATATATAAACGGGACATCCAGTACTGATCATGACATTGTATTTTCCCTTGTATGAGACAAAACACCCTTTTTTAAAAGTCCAAATGAACAGATTTATTCCATAACACTTCCTGATTTAGGAGAAGTGTTATTTTAAGATCCGGCAGTTTTAAAAAAATATGCCTACGTAAATCTTTGGTGAAAAGGGCAAATGTAAATGATCACCACAGAGGTCAAAGGGGCATACGTTTCAGAGGGTAGTAAACACACACTCAGAATCTACAGGGCAATGGAATTGATGTACAGTACTATAGCCAGATGTTTAAAGATATGGGAAGATTGATTCATATGACCAGTAAATGGTAGTATGACATACCATATCGTATAGGCCCTATGGACTATTAATTCGATCTGAATGGCATATCCCAATCATGACATCATGTTTTATCGATTGACGCCGACATGCCTGTCACAATAATATTGCAATGTTGAGCCAATACTTGGGATGCAAATAAATTCAATATCAACATGCCTGAGTCACACAAACAAACATAACAATTTAAAATCAATATACAAATAAGAAAGAAGAAAAAACAAACAGGAAATAAATACAAACCACAGGCTTAATCCAGGTTTTAGACATTTGCACACTATCGTTCTGCAAATTAAAATTGATTTTATAAAAATCTTCTCACAGAATTTGTTACTTTAAAAGACACTGTGTGCCTATACAAAAACTCCACTCCAATCATACCGCCCTTTTTGATTATACAGTGCCTTCGGAAAGTATTCAGGCCCCTTGACTTTTTCCACATTTTGTTACATTACAGCCTTATTCTAAAATGTATTAAATAAAACAAATTCCTCAATAATCTACACCCAATACCCCATAATGACAAAGTGAAAACAGGTCTTTAGAAACTTTTGCAGATTCATTAAAAACAAATACCTTATTTACATGAGAACTCAGACCTTTTGCTATGAAACTCGAAAATGAGCTCCGGTGTATCCTGTTTCCATTGATCATCCTTGAGATGTTTCTACAACTTGATTGAAGTACACCTGTGGTGAATTCAACTGATTGGACATGATTTGGAAAGGCACACACCTGTCTATATAAGGTCCCACAGTCGACAGTGCATGTCAGAGCAAAATCCAAGCCATGAAGTCGAAGGAATTGTCCGTAGAGCTTCAAGACAGGATTGTGTCAAAGCACAGATCTGGGGAAGGGTACCCAAACATTTCTGCAGCAATGAAGGTCCCCAAGAACACAGTGGCCTCCATCGTTCCTAAATGGAAGAAGTTTGGAACCACCAAGACTCTTCCTAGAGCTGGCCACCCGGCCAAACTGAGCAATCGGGGGAGAAGTGCCTTGGTCAGGGAGGTGACCAAGAACCCGATGGTCACTTTGACAGAGCTCTGGAGTTCCTCTGTGGAGATGGGAGAAACCATCTCTGCAGCACGCCACCAAATAGGGCTTTATGGTAGAGTTACCAGACGGAAGCCACTCTTCAGTAAAAGGCACATGACAGCCCACTTGGAATTTGACAAAAGGCAACTAAAGACTCTCAGACCAAGAGAAACAAGATTATCTGGTCCGATCAAACCAAGATTGTACTCTTTGGCCTGAACGCCAAGCGTCACGTCACGTCTGGCGGAAAGCTGGCACCATCCCTTCGGTAAAGCATGGTGGTGGCAGCATCATGCTGTGGGGATGTTTTTCAGTGGCGGGGACTGGGAGACTAGTCAGGATAGAGGCAAAGATGAAGGGAGCAAAGTACAGAGAAAATGAAAACCTGCTCCAGAGTGCTCAGGACTTCAGACTGGGGTGAAGGTTCCCCTTCCAACAGGACAACGACCCTAAGCACACAGCCAAGCCAACACACAAGTGGCTTCGGCACAAGTCTCTGAATGTCCTTGAGTGGCCCAGCCAGAGCCCGGACTTGTACCCGATCGAACATCTCTGGAGAGACCTGAAAATAGCTGTATAGCAACGCTCCCCATCCAACCTGACAGAGCTTGAAACGATCTGCACAGAAGAATGGGAGAAACTCCCCAAAAACAAGTGTGCCAATCTTGTAGCGTCATACCCAAGAAGACTCAAGAATGTAATGTTGCCAAAGGTGCTTAAAAAAAGTACTGAGTAAAGGATCTGAATACTTATGTAAATATAATATTTAATTTCTACAAACCAGTTATTGTTTTGTCATTATGGGGTATTGTGTGTAGATTTGAGGGAAGAAAACTTTCATCAATTTTTTAATAAGGCTGTAACCTAACGAAATGTGGAAAAGGTCAAGGGGTCTGAATACTTTCCAAAGGCACTGCAGTTGTAGATAGAATGATAAAGTGCCTGAGAATATTGTCAAGTGTAATTTTGTGAGATTTGTTATAGATCAAATTCACAATAATGTTCTGCTGTTGTATATCAAATATTTGTCAATGCAATTTATACAAATGTCCCTGAGTTTTTGCTTAATAGCTTATTTTAATAAGTCTCTAGCCCTCAGCATACTTTAGGATGATACATATTCCCAACCACTACTACCCAATTCCTATTTTATTTCGGTAATGGTACATGCTTTATTTATTTTAATGCTTTATTTTAAAATAATCTCTTCAATATTGTTTCTGATTTATTAAAACAATTATATTCGAATTTAATGCTTGAAATAGCTCATTTTTATTTAAAGGAATCTATTTAAGTTTTGTTAAGATATATGCTTGTCTAAGATTAAAACAAGGCTAGATGGTCCCAAGTCTACGTTAACATCTTTCAAGAAAGTGGAAATTCAAAAGCAGAAAATAATTTAGTAGAGGGCTAGGGAATAAATGGGGGCAAAATAAAGTATTTGTACAATATGAACTTAAGACTCTCATGGAGAAGCAAAACATTCCAACATCCCTACCAACCTCACTTCAAAATAAAGCCTCTCAATGCAGAAACTGCAGTTGAGAGATGGAAAATGTGCTTTCTATAAAGAATATTATTACATACAACATCAGTTAACTTTGTACTTCTGTTAAAATCTAAAACCTGACAAAGGCACTTGGGAACATAATAAAGTATTGTTTACCAAGATATTTGCATTATTTTGTCCTAGATACTTTATGTGGAAACATATAATGGCCGTCTTAGGACAAAGAGTACGTACAGTACATACAATATGAAAGAGGTGCCTTTTCAATACAGATGCATTACTTGCACTAACCGTTGAAAATGTCGGGGTCACTTAAAAATGTCCTTGTTTTTGAAAGAAAAGCACATTTTTTGTCCATTAAAATAACATTAAATTGATCAGAAATACAGTGTAGATATTGTTAATGTTGTAAATGACTATTGTAGCTGAATGGCTGATTTTTTTAAATGGAATATCTACATAAAACGAGCGGTTCCTCCATTAAAAGCTGCGTCATACTGTGGCACACCCTGCGTGCTGCCGCAGCATTCTGTCATTTAATTCTCTGCCAAGTTATTGCTAGTTTGACCACCAGAGGGCATCTTTGAGAAGCATTTGATAGTATTACGTATTGGCATTAGCAGAGAATTTTAAATATTTTTTGTAATAACATAGTACATGGGGTTGATTTTACAATCTACAATAGATACTGTTGTTAACATGGGAAAGTGCCTAATTCCTTACATAACAAAGAGCAGGCCATGTCGGTACTACAGAATGCGGGGCACGTGGGAGACCGGGGTCCCCCGTTTGGGAGGAAGGAGAAGGCTGTCCTGGTAAATATGATTTTTTTTCTTAACTGATTCCATATGTGTTATTTTATAATTGTGATGTCTTCACTATTATTCAGAATGTAGAAAATCGTAAAAAAAATCCTTGAATGAGTAGGTGTCCAAACTTTTGACTGGTACTTGCTTAACTAATTTGATTAATATTATGGGGTTTTGAAAAAAAAAACCTCTGTTAGGATGGAATCCTTTACAGCATGATGTCCGGCAGTATAGTACTGGGCTTTTTAGCTAAATAATCCCTGTGTCATGCTTGTCTCAGAGCAGCAGAAAGAGCGCTAAAATAGTTCAATATGCTCTTTAAATAAATAAGACCTACACCATTTTTAACAGTTTATGAAATTAAAAATGTAATGATTTGACTCTCCATCAATAATTACATTTAGAGGATTGGAGGACTCTATATCCCTGTTAGGGATAGGGGGCAGCATTTTCACTTTGGATGAATTGCGTGCCCATAGTGAACTGCATCCTACTCTGTCCTAGATTGCTAATATATGCATATTATTATTACTATTGGATAGAAAACACTCTGAAGTTTCTAAAACTGTTTGAATTATGTCTGTGAGTATAACAGAACTCATAGGGCAGGCAAACTTCCAAACAGGAAGTAGAAATTCTGGGTGGTTGATTTTCAACTCATCGCCTATTCACATCCAAATAAGATATGGATCTGCCCGCACTTCCTACTCCTTCCACTAGATGTCAGCATTCAGTAGAATGTGGAAAGGAGCCTCTGGTGTGAACTTTGACCGAATGAGAGGTGAATGAGTCACTGTTTTAGATTATTGCATGGGATGCTTTTTTCGTAATGTTTTTTAAAATCTGACAGTGGTTGCATTAAGAACCAGTGTATCTTTAATTATATGTAAAACATGTATCTTTCATCAAAGTTTATGATGAGTATTTCTGTTATCTGATAGCTCTCTGTAATTACTCCTGATACTTCGAAGGCATTTCTGAACATGCCGTCAATGTAAACCGATATTTGTGGATATAAATATGCATATTATCGAACAAAACATAAATGCATTGTGTAACATGATGTCATATGACTGTCATCTGATGGAGATTATCAAAGGTTAGTGATTAATTTTATCTCCAATTCTGCGTTTGTGACTATCTTTGGCTGGGGAAAATGGCTGTGTTTTTTTTTATTTTGGTGGTGATCTAACATAAATATATGTTGTGTTTTCGCTGTAAAACATTTAAAAAATTGGACATGATGGATAGATTAACAAGATGTCTATCTTTCATTTGCTGTATTGGACTTGTTACTGTGTGAAAGTTAAATATTTCTACAAAATATTTTTGAATTTCCCACGCCACCTTTTCAGCTGAATGTGTGTGGGGGAGGGGGAGGGGGGGTGTTCCTTTTGAGGGACTCCTAGCCATAACAAGGGGCATTTTCCTTACATTTAGGCAATTGTAGGACTCTATATTAATATCTAAAGGGACATTTTCCGTTAGGATCTGTGAGAATATCTGAGAATATCTAATAAAATCTAAATGAATTAATTCTAATAAATCGCATTGTTTAAAAGTAACAGCATTTTGGAGATTTCGTTTTCATTGAACCTTTTTGGGATATGGGGAAGCATTTTCATTTTTTTTATGCTGTTAGCTCAGTACTGAGACAGCAGTAGCAGTGGGCCAGCCAAAGCCATGGGTTCTGACTCCAGTGGGGAAACAATCTTTAGACTTTATCCATTTAACTTCACTAGGGCATTCGGAATTTTGGATGAAAAGCATGCCCAGATTAACCTGCCTGCTACTCAGCCATAAAAGCTAGAATATGCATATAATTAGTATATTTGGATAGAAAACACTCTGAAGTTTCTAAAACTGTTTGAATGATGTCTGTGACTATAACATAACTAATATGGCTGGCGAAAACCTGATAAAATCCAACCAGGAAGTGGGAAATCTGAGGTTTGTAGTTTTTCAACTCAGCCCCCATTGAAGATACAGGGTGATATTAGTTATGTTTCACTTCGCAAAGCTTCCACTAGATGTCAACAGTATTTTTAACCTGTTTTGAGGATTCTGCTCTAAATGAGGGGCTCATAAGGGCTCTTTGAGTGAGTGGTCTGGCAGAGAGCCACAGCCTCGGTCAGGCACGCTCACGTGAAAGGTAGCGACATTCCACTTAATTTGTACAGACAAAGGAATTGTTCGGTTGGAACAATAATGAAGTTTTATGTTAAAAACATCCTAAAGATTGATTCCATACTTAGGTTGGCATGCTTCTACGGGCTGTAACGGAACTTTTTGAACTTTTCGTCCGATGTTCGGCGCGACCTGAACAAGCTTTTGGAGTAGTTTACCAACACCCTAACAAAATAAGATATTTGGACATAACTGATGGACTATCGAACAAATCAAAACATTTTTGGTGGAACTCGGATTCCTGGGAGTGCATTCTGATGAAGATCATCAAAGGTAAGTGAATATTTAAAATGCTATTTCTGAGTGATGTTGACTACCTAATATGGCGGGTATCTTTTTGGCAGCTTTGTTGTCTAAAGGCTGTACTCAGATTACTGCATGGTTTGCTTTATCCGTAAAGTTTTTTTTAAATCTGACACAGTGGTTGCATTAAGGAGAAGTTTATCTAAAGTTCCATGTATAATAGTCGTATCTTTATCAATGTTTATTATGAGCATTTCTGTAAATTGATGTGGCTCTCTGCAATATCACCGCATGTTTTACAACTACTGAACGTAATGCGCCAATGTAAACTCTGATTTTCTAAAATAAATATGAACTTTATCAAACAAAACATACATGTATTGTGTAACATGAAGTCCTATGAGTGTCATCTGATGAAGATCATCGAAGGTTAGTGATTAATTATATCTCTATTTCTGCTTTTTGTGACTCCTCTCTTTGGCTGGAAAAAATGGCTTGGCGGTGACCTAACATAATCGTTTGCGGTGCTTTTGCTGTAAATGCTTTTT